>NC_084990.1:1661176-1683676 GCF_963691925.1 Scomber scombrus
ACAACTGCACTTACACAATGAGTTCGTATCGGTGAGACGGCTCGGCTCTGTGAGGAATCTCATCAAAATGTCACATCACGAACACAAATGGAGGGGAATTTTGTAGTGTTAATCACCTCCATAATAAATATGTAAAAAACAATACATGTGTAATTTATTGTGGCGCTGCAGTTCTCAAAGACAAAACACTGAGACGCCAAATGTCAGAGATTTGAAGCAGGGGAAACAGAAGAATAAAGGCAGAGCAATAGAAAAGATTAGAGGGAGGAAGAGCGTGAGTGGAGACGTGATGAAGAGAAGCAGAAAGACAGGAGAGGAGAGGAGAGGAGAGAAGGAGAGCTCCAGAGTGATGAATAAATTAATGAGTAGAGGAAGTCTGACAGTTCAAAGGCAGTACACTCCACTTTGATGTTGTCTCACACTCACACACACACACACACACACACACACGCGCGCGCGTGCGCACACACACACGCACAGATGATGTCTGTCAGCCTGCGGCCTGAGCTCAGCTGTTACTGCACTAGCTTCCACATTTCCTCTTCCTATCTGTGTATATGTGTGTATTGTCTTTCCTGCAGTGACTGCAGCCACAGCCACTGTGTGTGTAGTGGAGGGTCGGTGCTGCTATCATTTATAGTTACATAACAAGGTCAGTGTGATGGAGAGAGGACAGATTAGAGGTGAGAAACATGACCGCTGTGCCGCCCCCCCCCCCCCCCCCCCCCCCCCACACACACACACCCAAAGGAGGCCGTGGCACATTGTGTGTGTGCAGGCAAAACATGATAGCGTGTGTGTCTGCAGCACTATTTCTGTCTGTCTATACATATCATATTTCCAGTCTGCAGTGGCAGGGTGCAGACAAGGCCTCATGGCTGCACACTACTGCTGATAAACTGATCATAATAATTAGTGCAAAAGTCACTTTGCTCCACCTGTGGTAATGGATTCTGGAGCATCATTAAGACACCACACTCACACTCACACTCACACACAGGCATCAGTCATATTCATGATATGCATTCATCTGACACTAAGTAGCTCTCTGACTATATTTGTTAGTGCAGGTTTGATTTTTTTAACTCCCTCACATCCATCAAATCTTTCATTTTTAGTCTAGTTTTCAAGTTCATATGATATGATTCAGCACCCAGCAATGTACAGTCAGAGCAGGAAGTAGTGTATCCTTTATGTAGTAAGAGGATGTAAGGGTTAGGTAGAGTGGGGGAGGGTTATGTAGTGCATCAAACTTTCATGCAGGAGACTGAAGTTTGTGTCACAATGAACTGTAACTATGATCTTAACCTAAGCTTACACATGCAGGTTTTATAGCCAGTAATAATTAAAAAAAAGTGCTGAATGGTAAATGGACTGTACTTACATGGACCTTTTCTAGTCTTTTTGAGAGCTTTTACACTACATGTCATGTTCACCCCATTCACACACATTCATACATTGATGGTCACCATGCCATCTTTGTATCTGACTAGTCCAGCTAGTCTATCAAGAATTCTCTAAAGTATGATAGGTGCAAACACATGACTGGGGTAGTGTGAGGTGTATGAGAACACAGTCAGTGAGGAGAGCAGTTCAAGCACAGTTTAATGATCATCTAAGCGTTAACCATTACAAGGGATATTCTCACTTCTAAAAACAGATCCTGGTCTTTAACTGTTTAGTGTTTAAGACAGAATAGAAGCCAGGCTGCTGTCATTGTGTAAATCTGTGTCTCTACACTGTACACACTGCTACTGCCTGGATCCAGTACAGATGCATGAAGGGAAGCAGTTAGCACCACCAGCCCTGGAGTAGAGTCGAGCCAGTGTAGATATATACGATTGGACCTTGGCCAGGTTTGTTGTATGGATGAAGTATGCTTGTTACTATGACAACAACTGAGGGCGCAGTAAGCTGGTAAAGCTCTGTGGAAAAGATGGATGACATTGGCTGGGGGAAAAAGAATGAGTCAACTGTGTGTATATAAGAGTGGTTTTCACTGTGATTTTCACTAATGATCCATGTCGTGGATGAATCATGAGTACTGGCTACTTTAAAGAGAGACTGTGAACAATATTCTCTTGGCTGTAATGCACCAAAAGACTCAGAAGTGAAGTAGCAGGCTGTGGGCTAGAAAATGCAGGATTCATAATACAAAACTACGAAAAAAATCTAATGTTGCAAATATTTGATGATTCTAAACTTCACCCACTTGGATCAGATTTTAAACACCTACAGATTCAAACACAGAGCATGGCTGCCATCTGTGGATCCCTGCTCCCACTCCTTTTTCTCTCACACTGAAAGGACGTGACAGTTTCTCCATCCCCTCTAAAATGACTTGTCCACACACACAGACACACACACACATACACAAACACAAACACACATCCCACTCAACCGCAATTGGGTCACATCTGCCACAGTGTGCCAGGAAAAAGCATTCTGTCACTGCGGATTTCCAGACGGGCGGCGGGAGAGATTCACTTACTGTCAATACACAGACACACATTCAGGGAATAGGAAGATCTATGCAGGCAGTAACACACACTGAGAGAAGTATAGGATATAATAGAACTGTCTATTTACACACACACACATACGCACACAAGCTCCCAGGCAGTAATAAGATCCAAACAGCAGAAGAGACGTGAGAAAATGCAATTGTGTGAAAGCAGATAACTCTTCATGGACACACAACATGTCCTCTGCTGTCCTGTGTGTGTATGTGTGTGTGTGGTAGTGTGTGTGTAGTGAATAATTGACAAGGAGAAGAGCAGCAGAATGTAAAGGAGATGAAGAGGGAATGATGTAGCTCATGCATCACTAAGTGACCTGGAGAGGCTATAAACACACACATGCAGGAGGCCATTCTGTGATGAAGGTCACACACACACACACACACACACACACACACACACACACACACACACACACACACACACACACACACACAGACACACACACACACAGGGACAGTTGGACTGGATGTAGCTGAACTAAAACACCACAACAAGGTTAATCTAAGACATTCTTTTTACTCAATGTGATTATAGTGTTAATTATTTCACTAGATAAGCAGATTATAGTAATATCACCATCTGTCTTTTTTGTGTCTATTTTCCTTCTCTGTAATGCTACTATTCTACCATGTGTGTATGCTGGGTGGTAGCAAGTCTGCGCATGTGCATAGAACAAAATGTATTGTACTGTACATTTTCACTGTTCCAGTATGTGTAATCAAACTGTCATTGTGGAAACACGTCAATGACAGAGTGGGTGGGGATGGTTTGGCAGAGAGGAACACCAGTGTAACATGATAATGGATGGAGAGCAGTCCGCTGAACAGTTCAGTAAGAAGACTGAATAAAGAAAGAGGATACGAGACACATGGCATTACAACAAACCAGCAATCAGCGGCTTTTTTCTAATTAAGTTAAGTAAATGGAGCTGGATGGTGATGACAGGGAAGTTCCAGAGATGTTAGATCAAGTAAAAGAAGAACAGAGAGAGCAGCAGCAGCAGCAGAAGTAGTGCTGGTCACAAAGCTGGATTTGATCAGTTACCATGAAAAACTCAAGAAAAAACACTTTAAAGGTGATGAGCAGCTGTTAAAGTTGATCATGGCACAACTCATGGCATAACTGAAAATGAGCAACATCCATCCTGTTGTGAAGTCGATTGGGTGATTTTGGCTGTCGGCCATACTGTATGTTAAAAAGGTTCTTTCTACATCACACTGAAGGTCTGCTGTTGTGTTGGGACACGTCAGCGTTGTTCATTGTTGGCTCATTTTAAACATACTGTGTGTAAGAGTGTGTGTTCATGTATGTTTGTGTTTGTGGTGTGGTGTTAATAGGAGGAGGGTGAACTCAGGTAATGGACATGTGACTGTTTTAATTCTCTTTTAACCCTTACATACTGTTCAGGGTTAAATCTGACCCATTTTTTACTTTTGAGAGCTGTAAAAACACCATGTACACATTTCTTTTAGCCAGACTTTTCCCAATGTATACAGTATAGAAAGATGGAAATAAAATCAGACTCAGACTCTGATACACATTTATATATATACAAATGTACAAGTTATATTTAAAATAAAATAAAATAAGCATTCAAACATCACCATCATCATTATTATCATATTCTATAAAATGTTCACTAGGACAATAAAAAAGTGATTGTGAATGTCTTTTTTCCATAAGATGAATCAAACATGTATTAATGACTGATGGGGAATGTATGTAAGGCTTTTGTTTTTTTTAAACAGCTCAGTAAACATGGAATCACAAGGTTGAGTCAAAATTAGACAGCTTCTATGTTAATTTTAGAAATCTAATGAGGAAATGAGAAAACCACACGCTGAGCTTCAGTTGAAAACGTATGGAAAACTAATCACACAACCTGTGTCATTTACATACAGGAAATGTGCACATGATGCAGTCTGCAGTGTAGTTCCATACATCTGCACTGTTTGAATTATTATCAATTTAAGTTTCACATCTCTCCCTCTTCTGCTTCTTCGTTTGTGTGTGTGTGTGTGTGTGTGTGTGTGTGTGTGTGTGTGTGTGTGTGTGTGTGTGTGTGTGTGTGTGGGGGGGGGGGGTCTAACCAAGTTCAAAGCAGGACAAAAGCAGAGGTGTTGACATGTGTTTGACTCATGTTACAGTGCAGATTTAAATGAGTATTAGACTCATTCTTTTTTTAAACTGATGAAGGGGGTTTCCACATGTTGTCCACTGTCCTGTATTTGTCTCTACTGTTTGTATCTACACTGATCTATTTTTTTTTTGGACATGGCTGGAGGTGCATTTCTAAAGCTTATGAAACGGAGTGTTACAAACCATGTTGTGTGTTTGGACTTTACTTGGTTCCCTGCTTGCATTAGCCAGATGTTACACAGAGCGGTTTCACTTTCAGGATTGAGACAATGTGGAAATGTCAAAAAGGTTCCAGATGTCTCTTTGGACATTTGATGCATTTTTTTTCCCATGAGCAGCGAAAAAGATCCAAAATGGTAGGAGTGGTGCTGCAGTGATGAGCAGTATTCTCTAAGTGGGTCACAGTACAACAGCTCCTTTCCAACACACACACACACACACACACACACAGACACACACACACACACACACACACACACACACACACACACACACACACACACACACACACAGCTTGGTTATCTAAGCATTTTGTCTTTTAAACCTGAGATATTAATATAATACATAATCCAGCAAGAGTCAGCGAACCAACCAATACTAATAATAATAATAATAATACTAATAGTCAATTATAAGCATGACTGTCTGTGTAACACTGAGCCTTCACCCTGGATCAATATCATTTTGATCTAATATCAGTTGTTCAAACTAAATGATTCATTCTGCAACACTTAGCTGTATCTTATTTATTATTTATCAATTACACAGAGCCAGTGTTGCACCACAGCAGACATGTTATTTGATGAGAGCAGCTCAGTGTGAGGTGAGCTATATGAGAGATGATGAATAGAGATGTGCTTGTGTCTCTCCCTCTATCAAACAGGTGTGTTTAGTGGCACAAAGGAAAACCACTTAGCTACCTTTACGTTTATCTACTCTACAGGGAGCCAACCAGCATCTGGAGACTGATCCCACACGGCTACTACAGCTGGCAGCTCACTGGTGCAAACAGAGCATTTGGTTAGTGACAAACTGCAATCCTAAAGTGGAGGAGAAAAAAAACTTCACTTCCTTTTCAACTTCAGCCTAATGACAAACACTACAAATCTAGTTCCGGTTATGTACAATACCAAATAGCAGCATTAGTCAGGGGTCAATGAGCTTATTTTAAATGAGGGATTCTACATGATGAACAGACACTGGTCATCAGCATTAAACACAATATAACACACATCTATACCACAATGAGCCAAAGTGATGGCTTTGTTTACTGCTAGGAAAGCAGACATGTCATTTCAACAGTAGGGTTTCCTCAATAAAGGAAAAAGTGTTGGCGTGTACCTTTAGATGGGGGCAGCATTAAGCTACAGTTCTGTAGTTTCTCTAATAACAGAATCATAGATGGCATCGTGGTATATTCTGTTGTTTCCCCAGCTGCTGGAAAAGTGAGGGGGGGGGTAGTTCCAAACTTAGTGCCTAACCTGACCACGCCTACTTAAGGGTGGAATGACCTTTACACATACATTTCAAGACCTCTGATTAAGTCACAGGCCTGCAGGTTTTTTCCTGCATTGAAGAATTTTTGGCGTCCACTAAGGAAGTTTTAACTAGCGCCAAAGAAAACTGACCAGCGCCAAAATGATAAGAACTGAGAATTCAAATCTTCTCCAAATGTGTTTTATAGCAATTTATCAAACTACTGTTGAACAAGCAGAACATTCATCTAAATATGACGTGTTTGACTTCCAGTAGTCAGCTCCCCTCTCATCCACAGTCACTATATTTAACACAGGCTGGTGCTGGATAAGCCAACTAAGCTGCATTGTTTTGACTGGGCCTGACTGCTGGGCTGTTAAGCTAGTTTTAATGATAGAGAAGACTTCCTGTGATTCCTCATAAAATAAAAGCGGTTTTATTCCTGAATTACAACCGCAGCATACTTTTTTGCGTCATGCCCTGCCTACTGCAACCCTCGCCTAAACCAGATGGAGTATTTCCAGGGGCGGGGAGGGGAGGGGGAGGCGGGAGGGTGAGAACACGTCTGACACGGACAATCTCCTGCTGTGTGCTACGTGTGTTGGAACCTGAGTCTCTGGACATTGTCTGGAGTCTGTGTCTGAAAACTGTTAGAGACAGCTAGCAGAGTTTTATGGAAGACAGGCTTCCACTCAGCTCACCTGTGAGGTAAGTTTCCTCACAGGTTTTGATAATTGGGGTTTAAATGATTCAATCATAATGAACAGTGTAAATGCATACATCTCATGATCATGCTTACTGTCGTGCCCAGTCACCCCCAAAAGGCCCATTATGAGCCTGTAACAAACAGACTGAGTGAATAAATGATGTTGTCATGAAGCATGTGACTTAAACAGTGAAGAGCTGAGAACATCAGATCTGTCTGGAGCCATGAGGAGACTGTAACATTTTTGAAATGAATACAACACAAATGTCATATTTCCATCATATTTTCCACAGTTGGAGCTTTGACTGACGCTCTGTCAATGACATCAAATGTTTATCTTGATGAACTCCTAAAATTCACATAACTGTTTTCTTTTGCTGATTTTCTGGAAAGTAGGTTAAAATGTGTGCTATGTTAGGGAGGAAACTTTGCTATGATGTTACTGGGTAATGGAAAAATCTCTCTCACTGAAAAATAAACCCATTGAATTAAAGGAGAATAAATATACTGGAAACCATAAGCTCTATAATCATTTATAGTGATTACATTTCTTTCTGGGATTAGTCTAACACTATAAATGATTCCAAAAGCTGTGGTGAAGATACCGCTTTTTTTTTGCAGTAGGTATGTATTTAGAAGCCGGCTACACACACACACAGAAATACACACACCCTCACCCTACATGTCGACATGTAGGATAGAGTAGATTAGATTGACCATACATTCTATTCTGGGAATCGTCCACAGTTCCCAGGCAGTCTGTACTTCAATCCATTCCATTCAGTCATATGTGTCAAACTCTCCTTTAAATATAAAACAGCGATGACTCTTTAAATTAAATAAAGTGTGAGGAAATAAAAGTGGAACATTACCTCTCCGTCTCCTAACAGCGTCAACAAGCAATGGCTCTGAAGAAAAACACTTGACAAAACTAGCTTTGATCCGCAGAGCAGGAGGAGAGAGACAGGAAGAAAGAAGAGAAAGAATGACGAGGGTAGAAAAAAGGCAAGGGAGAGAGAGAGAGAGAGAAAAAGGCAAGGGAGAGAGAGAGAGAGAGAGAGAGAGAGAGAGAGAGAGAGAGAGAGAGAGAGAGAGAGAGAGAGAGAGAGAGAGAGAGAGAGAGAGAGAGAGAGAGGGAGTGTGGTTTCCTCTTGTGGTAAGAAAAGACAGATGGCCAAGAGGCAGAGAAAGCAGAGCAGAGGACGAGCTACACAGCCGACATTTTAACTGCTGCTGACGCAAGGAGAGAGAGAGAGAGAGAGAGAGAGGGAGGGGACGGAGGCAGGGCCGGCCGACACACTCCCCCCTCCTCTCTCTCTCACACACACGCGCGCACACACACACACACACACAGAGAGAGAGAGTCATTGCCCCCTATCTCTCTTACTCACCACGCTCTCTGTCTTTCACTTTCTCTCACTCCCTCTATATATATCAATCTGTGTCTCTCGCCCTTCCTCTCCCCTCCCCTCCCTGCTCTGTTCAATTCAGCTTTGTTGACCGTCATCTCTTTACAAACACTAACACTAAAACATCTGTATAGAGATTAATGAGCAATAAGGGAAAATACTTGAAGGTATGTTTGCTCAACAAGCTGTGCTGACACTGTGATGGAGATATAATGTAGACTGGTGTGAACATGTCATCTGTATCAGGACCAGGAAATCACACACTGATGGATGTGTGAATGCATGCAGAAAGCACCGCTGTCAGAGGGTGATGACATCTCATCTGGAGATACATCAGAGATACATTTTATACCTCCATATTTAATCGCCATCACTTTTAATACATTCACACACAGCCCACGTTGTTTAATACTAAACTATGTTGTAAAATTGGTGTAATGTTCATTCACTGTGCTGACTCACTAGTGCCAAGCTAATAGAGCTGTGAAGTGGAGCACCTGCTTCTAGAAGTACATTTCCTTTTTGCTTTTTCCATTAGACAGGTTTATATGATGTCATGGATTAGTATCAAATTCCCCCGGTTAAATCATCACAACAAAAGATCAACAACTGCGTTAGAAAATAATATATGTTTGTCTGATAAAGAGTCGTGAGTACAATAAACATCCAATCACAGAGCTAAAAAAAACACTAATATTACAATGTTGAGATAACTGATAGTAGAATTTACGGAGTGAATCGTCACTTTTCTGGGTCATTTTGAGTGAATTCAGTAACTATGGCGATGCATTTTGTTCACAACTGCAACAATGAAGCATCTGGAATTCATAACTTTCACTGACTACTTCTTCTCCTTCACCCAACAGGGGCCACAGCTCATGACTATTTGTAGTATTTCCTCACCATTGACCAAAATGATGGACACTGTGATTGAATCCTCATAACTACTATCTTATTAAAACTATTAACTATTCATTTAACTAAAAGACATGTGAATAGTTACGGCTCAAATTTGACCCAGAACAGCCTCAATGGACAGAGTAAAATACATGTGGGGTGTTTTTTACAGCTGTCAAATGTCAAAACAGGTCAAATTTGATCAGAACAGTATGTAAGAGTTAAAAGGTATATTGTTTAATTTATGCAAAACATCTTTGAGTACTTTAAAAATCATTGTATGAATAAAATCTATTATTATAATTGAAGAAAACATTTAATTGGAAATACAGAAAAAGAAAAAAAACCCTTCTGGAACCATTTTCTATTTTTCTATTTATGGTGTTGAATACAAAAATGCTTCCATGCTTTGCTTCTCACATGTTTTAGTGTCATAAATGTACTAGGTTCCACTTTATGGTAGTGAAGATAACAGCAGTGCTTTACTGATAAAGCAACAAGTGAAGTGATCCAGTGAAATGTAAAGAACAGTGTTGTATTTCTCTGTATGGTACTTTACATAATGCTGTCAGACTCTTCTATTAACCATCTCAGCCTGTCAGCAGAAAAAACAAACACTTTAGTGGCTGAACATTGACAGAGTGTTCTGTGGCTGACGGCTGAAGCACTCACTGGAGTGGACCAATTTTAGAAATTGTTGTCTCCATTAGTCACCGAGACACAAACGATGTGAAAATAGGACCCAGGCTGAAAACTACTGAAGTTTCCCTTTAAACCTGGGCAATGTGAATGCTCTTATTGCTGCTTCATTTAGTGCAGTTACATAAAACCTGAAATAAACTACCACTTCAAAGACTGTCAGGCTGACCTGTCACACATACAGAACTCCATGTTGAAAGCAGAGTGGTGTAAGAAGCTGCATGATTACTTGTCATGTCCTTGTGAGTCAGAGCATTCAGAGTCATATTTTCAGCACAGCTCCTCTGACTAATTCTGAGATACTGGCAAATACACGTCCTGACCAGTATGCCTTATAAGTCAAGGAAAATTCATGTGTGACCTTTTGTCAGACATCCAGAGTCATGTTGGTTCAGGTTTTCTACTGAGGAAGTTCAGCAGTAGCAGCAGTCTGAGCTTGATGATACATTTACAGTTATGCAGGGAGGCTGTGTCATTCACACCAGCACCAGTCAAGTCCACTGAAGAACACAAAAAACATCAATAAACCATTTACATTGGAGTTTTAACTGCCACAGAGTTGTGCTTCCATCACTTTAAAGGACATTATGTTGACTTAAATTCATTTCCTGGAGAAGTATCCTAACTTTAATTGTACTACTTGATTAACCTTAATCTTAACTAAACCTTAATCTAACCCTCATCTTACCTTAACTTTAAACCAAGTCTACAGCCTAAAATGAATGATTTAAGTTATGGTGGCCTTGCTTTTTGTCCCATAACATGTGAAATAGGTTGTGGTGGGTCAGTAGAACTTTGCTACACACACACACACATACACACACACACGCACGCACATACACACACACACACACACACACACACAGTAATATCCTGCAGTCCATCTGCCACACTGATATAGGGATAAAGCTGCAGTTATACACACAAATAAACACACACCATTAAATCCTGTCCCATTGGTAAACAATGACAACATGAAACACAATAGCTGCTTCATCATCAACCCCTTTGACCATTTCAGCACACATGTATGGAACACATGTGAGCAGTATTTGTAGTATTTCACTCTTGGCTGAGTGGTCAAGTATTCTTATTTGGTCTAATTTGCTACATTGGCTAAAAAAACTAAAGCTCTTAAAGAAGTCTGGACTAAATGAGTGAATTAAAGTCAGACAGACAAATGTGCAGCTCGTGTCTGAACTTCCTCCGTGCGCCGACACACATCTTCTTCTGCAGCTGCTGCCGCCATAAAGGTAAGCTATAATTACACATGCACACACAGATCCACAGGAGGCAGGAGATTACACTAGCCCTGCTCCATCTGCTCAGGGGGAGAGACAGAGGGGACAGACAGGAGAGAGAGAGAGTGAGAGAGGAGAGAGAGAGAGAGAGAGAGAGAGAGAGAGAGAGAGAGAGAGAGAGGGAGAGAGAGAGAGAGAGAGAGAGAGAGAGAGAGAGAGAGAGAGAGAGAGAGAGAGAGAGAGAGAGAGAGAGAGAGAGAGAGAGAGGGAAAGGGGGGGGGGGGGTTGTCATTTTTATTGACCCAATTTCCACAAAAACTATGTCTCACACAGTTGACTGGCTTCCTCTCTGGCTGCCTAACAATCCCATGAGCAAGGCACACACTCCAGACGGGTTGAGTGAGTGTGTGGCTGGAGCTGCTGTAGATAAAGTATAATGATGGAAACAGTTAAGAGACAGACAACTTTGAAAGGGACAAAGCTGCACGCACACACACACATACCACACACAGAACACTTCCTTTGTTCTCCTGTCATCAGAAACACAGACAGTACACTGACCAGATAACAGGAGGCCTGCTCCTATCTATTCCTGAGTGTGTGCTGCATTTCATTTGACAAAGTGGCCCACTGTTGCTAGGTAACATAGCAGGACTTGAGAGATGTGTAAGCCAGGAAGGAGAAATGAAACAAAGGTATAACACTCTCACTCTCTATATCACTGACTCACTATCTGTCCATTCATCTCTCTCAAGTTTCTCCCTTGACCTTTTGTTCTCCAGTTTTCTTAAAGAACAACTTTACATTCATATAGTGCTAAATGACAGGACTGTTCGTTTCACAATGCTTATCTGTGATAAAAACACTGACTTCATGGCTCAATAGATGGTCAATAGGGATGATTCAGTATGTACATGTTCTATATTGAGATTTTATCATCTTTTTAGTTTTCTAGGTGCATGTAAAACCTCCAAACTTTTAAAGACCTGACGTTTCAAAGCAAGAAAATGCAGAAAAATGTTTAATTTATAATGTGCAAATGTCCACTGATCATGTACACCTCTGACCTACAGATACCTACGGAACAAGTACCAAATCCAATCACATCACATAGACCAGGCCAGTGTCAGGCTGACATGATTTATCTAAATCTACCATTTTCACACCTGCACTTTGAGCAGATGACACTTGTGTTACATGTTGCCACTCTAAAGTCACCCTCCAGCTTTCCAAAAGGCCTTTCTCACACACACACATCAACCCAGCTTTCCAATGACCCACATTCCAACAAAGAATCATTATGTGACCCTTCAAAAATTAGCATGTAGCACACAAGCTGTGATTGTTCATCATGTGGGAAAAACACTTCTTTGTCATAGATTAATTTGACACGTGAACTCACTTTGTTTTATTATGAAGCAGGGATTTCCTGTATAAAGTCAGGGCTAGTCTATATAGACATGATCCAAAGCAAGGCTTGTTGTTGATTGTTGAATTGTGACAACTTTGTATCAGTTTGTGGTTGCTTAGGTGTTTTTTTTCTATTTTTACAACCATAAAAAGTGCCTGAACTCTTTCCATCTGCCTCCATGTGTCCTTCCTCTATTACTCAGCTAATCCTTACTAAACTAATCCAGACCAGAGCACTTCACAGCTCCACTCCATTCAAAAGGATCCCAGACTTGACCTGCTGACCAAGTATACTCAGTGTAATCAGACTGCTTTTACTGCACAGGTGTCAGCTCTGTGAATCAATGAATCAAGCTTTGATCATCTGTGTTCCAGGAGAAGTGTGGTTCCTTTAAGAAATAGCTCAGTGAGTGTGTGCGTGTGTGTGTGTGTGTGTGTGTGTGTGTGTGTGTGTGTGTGTGTGTGTGTGTGTGTGTGTGTGTGTGTGTGTGTGTGAGTGTGTGTGTGTGTAGTTGTGTGTGTGTGTGTGTGTGTGTGTATGTGTGTGTGTGTGTGTGTGTGAGTGTGTGTGTGTGTAGTTGTGTGTGTGTGTGTAGTGGTGGCTGCAGAGGCAGGTGTTTATGAATAAACTGTATGGTTCTGTTATTGTCACAGTGAATTAAACATACAGCGCAGGGTGTGTGTATGTAGACATGACACTGAGTAAGACTTATGTTAGTGTGGATGTCAGTGTGAGTGCTTATGAGTTGGGGACAACAATTCAGTTGAGATTGGCTTCTATCATCTGCTCTGTCTCCTATATTCCATAAAGTCCACTACAGACGAAGCTCCACTCAACATTTATCAGAATAAATGGTAAAAAGGTAAATGGACTGTACCTATAGAGCTCTTTTCTAGTCTTATGACCACTCAAAGTGCTTTTACACTACATGTCACATTCACCCATTCACACACATTCATACACAGTTGGCGCAGACATCAACCACATAATTGAAAGTTCATAGAAGCATGACGTGACTTTATGAAGCTTTACTATTCTGCTAACTACAGCTTTTTTCATTTCAGCTGGCATACTTTCAGATATTTCTGCTAATTTAAGATTAAATTGAATGGAAAGTCCTTCTGTATATCACTCCATGCTTTTATAGAAATGTGATTAAACATTGAACTATTTAGAGATGCTCTCAGAATGTTATCAGTTACTCTATAAAGAGTTGGCCTATGTAAAGATGGTTGTAACTGTTTCCACCCTTCCACTGCTCCATCAGCTATCTTCATATTCAGCCATATTTGCCTGAAGGCTTCACACTAACAGCTTCCCATCATCCAGGGAACAGCAGAAAATGTGTTCAAGATGAACAGAGATCTTCTTTTTGGCCAGCAAATGAAAAACTAAACCGAGCACTGATTACAACAGAGCACGTCTTCTCATGCTGTTACTATAGTTACCATGACAGGCTGGCGAGTCAGTGTGACACCTGAAATGTTGCCGTGGTAGCGCTCCAACTATCCCCCTCAGTCACAAACTGCTTGCTGGCAGGATCTCAAAAATATGTTGCTGTGGTTAAACTAAACAGAGCTCTACCCTGACTGCATGAGTTATCAGCAGCAGAGACCACAAAGGCACAGGTCACCATGGAAACATTACAATTACTCAAAAAAGCAGCGCTAATCTTTAAAAAGGTGAGGCTCACATTAGCATCATCTTTTCAAATTAGCTAAACAAATGGGTCAATGACATGATGCAACCCAGTGTCAATAGGTGTAAGCAGTACGTTTTCATAAAAATCGGATTATATACAGGAAAATAAATGTGAACTAAAATGTGGAATAAATATAATCTAATACACTGCAAAACACTATGTTTTTAACACATTTTACATCATTTGTCAAAACGTTTGTTTGCCCTGCTCAGTGTAGACTAAATATTTTAAAGTTTAAATGTAGAAATATTCCAAACATTTTTCTTTTCATTTGATGTTTTTAAATGTAAAGTAATTATTAGTATAAGTCCACTTAAATACACTGTATGTGGATAAAATATGTAATATTCATCATTCTTTTGTGGTTACACCATTTGACATTTTCAGGAGCATTCAGTCTTACTTTTGGTAAAAAATGGTGCAAATGTCATTTCAAATGACATAAAACCAACAAAAATACTAGATGTACATTTTAACAAACCTGATGCTGCTTTTAAAACTATTTTTAACATATTTTTGAATTACTCATCTTGCCAAGCCTTACTTGTCACTGAGCCATATATAAAATACACCATAACCTCTATTTCAATCTTTGATTGTAAACCTTTAAGTGTAAATGCAGCACCAGGGGAAAGCTACACCATTTGGAGATTATGTAGTGTAATTGAAATGCCTTGAAACATTCAGGCACATTAAAGGGAAACTGACAGACACAGGTTGGTATTATAAATGGTATTAAAACTATAAAGTACCACCTCCGCCTGATTCTCGGCCAGGAAGAACCCTGCTGTTGCTATTATAAAGCTGTGTGATTGACATGCATCATTTCATCAGTTGATCACTGCAGGAACATGAGTAGAAACTAATGAACAGAGACAGCTTATGAATCACAAATCATCAGGGCTGGGAGGTTTGTTTTGGGAAGGATATTTATGGCATCTCTTCAGGGATACTTGCATCAAATCCTCCGTGCTGGCAGCAGCTCCAGATAAAAACCTCCTCGGGAATTCATTTCTAAAAGATAGAATACACTCACACCGTATAACCTGCAATCCTCAACATAAATAAGATCTGTGAAATTACAGATATGCTCTCTGCTGTCTGTGTCTCTCACACTCTGAAATTAGGACGGGGGGCGGGGGGGGGGGGGGGGGAGAGCCCTGCCAGATAATGTTGGTGTGTAGCAGCACACGTGGCGCTCAGCCAGAATGCAGCATGAAAGAGTGTGTGTGTGTGTGTGAGTGTGTGTGTGTGTGTGTGTGTGTGTGCTGGTAGAGAGCGTCCTGTTAGTTAACTGCTGGCTCTGCATCATTTGTCTTTGCTACAGAAGTGGGAGACAGATACACCACCATCATGTGAGCCTGTCAGGTGCTTCACCAGCCTGTCTCCATTTACAGCAGAGATGGAGCTCACCATTCCAGTCTACAGGGTTTCCTCTGAGCCTCACATGTGTGCATGGGCAGGATGTAAGGATCAAATCATATATATTAAAATAGTGATATAGTGTTTTCTGTGAATTAAATAAAAGCTTAAATGCATAATTAGACCTGTATCTGTTCTTTGTTAATCCAGCTAAACAAATACATCACAATTCAAGTTACTTCACCACCATAATGTACAAGTCTTATAGATCAAATATTATGTGTAATGTCTAATCTAAGCTTATGATCTGCAGCAGCCTATCAGAGTCAGCTGTGGTGGACCATGTTACATCGTTCTGCTTCACCCAGACTTCCTCATTGTGGCTTCCCCAACTGAAAGAGATGGCACGCTTCAAACCTGCGTGTAATACTACAGTCTGAGACACACTGGTAGCTGGCAAGTGACATATGCAACTGGTCTGATGACAGCCTGTTCACACAGAGGAGTCTGGAGAAATGCCGGCTTTCATGTGATTGCAAAAGTCTCTCTGTGACCCTGCCAAGATGTGTTTCCTACTAACAGACCATCACAGTCACATCCAATAACGCTTTTAACTCACCATGTATAGACAATGTATAGAGGAAATGTGTCATCATAAAGAGACTTGATTAAAGGATGGGTTCACTGTGAATTAAGCTTTACCTCCTGTGCTTTTAAAGCTGAGGGTGTCTGTTATATACGTGCTTTTTACATATTATACTGTGGTGTGATGTAGCATGGCTGCCACTCTTCTCCATCCTCTCTCATTCCCTTTGTTCACTTTCACACACTCCCTCTCTCTCTCTCTCTCTCTCTCTCTCTCTCTCTCTGCCCTCGGGTGTCGTCTGGTCATTGGAATTCACTTTGTGTCTTTGATGGGAGTCTGCAGTGAGTGTCTTTAATGAGTTCACACAGTGCTCAATGCTCCCTGGGAGACAGAGAGATGATGTAATATCTGGATCAGAGATGCAACCGCATGCACACATGCAGAGCAAAGGTAAGTGTTCATGGTGGGTGCAGGGGGACAAATAGATAGATATAGAGAACAGGAGGGCTTTAAAACATCTCTCTGCTTGTCTCTGTGTCTGTCTGAGTCACCCTCTGTCCACCACACTGTCTCCTCTCTCTCTCCTTCTGACAGTCTTCCTCTCTGTTGGAGTTGTCTGTGGTGTCAGATGAGATCTGAGCCCATGTCAGAGCAGGAGGAGGCCAAAGCAGAACTGTGCACATCTCAGACTGCCAATAATTTATTGAACAAGAGCAGTTTCTGGCCTAGCAGGGAGAGACATTGCTGCCATGGTGAGAGAATAAAAGCTTTCTAAAAATGACAACATGTGAACCTTTACCATCCAAACAACAACAAATATAAAAAACTAAGTGCTTTCATCAGAATAAATAGCAGAGTCTACTGTGAGTTCTGTTGCACACGCGTGTGTCAACAAGTCATGGAACAGTGTTGCTTCATTATTTCCTTTAGTGTTGTGTAATGCTGGCATTCCGCCTCAGTAATGGAGTCACATCAGTGAAAGACAGAGAGGGGTCCCTACTGATCAATGTGAAATACAGCTGCTTTGTTACAGTCAGCTGATTACAGTGTGCCTGTGTAGGGAAGCCTAAAGACAGCCCTCCCCCTCCACCACCACCCCTGAGCACAGTACAAACACCACAGTCAGGCAAATAACTAGATAAATACACTTACTATCAGCTTTATTAGCTCCACTAATGGGACAGTGTAGGCAGCCGGACGCTGCCTACACTGTCAGCTGTGACTAATGAGCCAACATTTCTGCAATGTGTGTGTGCGTGTGTGTGTGTGTGTGTGTGTGTGTGTGTGTGTGTGTGTGTGTGTGTGTGTGTGTGTGTGTGTGTGTGTGTGTGTGTTGTGTGTGTGTGTGTGTGCGTGTGTGTGTGTGTGCATGTGTGTGTGTGTGTGTGTGTGTGTATCATGGGCTACTTTCAGAGACAAATTTCAGACCAGTTAATTGGGGACAGCTTGACCAATTGGGGACAAAAAACAGCAGATTTTTGGGTCATTGGTTAAGGCTAGGGTTACGCAAGTAGTGGTTATGGTTAGGGTTAGGGTCAGTCTCCAGGAAATGAAGACTATGTAATGTCCTCAACAGTGACCTAGAACAATCTGTGTGCGTGCGTGTGTGTGTATGTGTGTTTACTTGTTTGGCTATCGTTGTCAGAACCAGGAAAGAACAGACATTTTGGCTGGTCTTCACTTTCTGACACACCTTCAAAAGGCTTTTTGAGGCTGTTTGAGGTTTTAATGTGAAGGTTAGAATTGGGTTTAGGTTAGGTTTAAGGTAAGGGTTGTGTTTAGGCCATTAGTTGTGATGGTTAAGGTCAGGGTACTGGCTAAGGAATGTATTATGTCAATAAAAGTCCTTACTAAGATAGCTATACAAGCATGTGTGTGTGAGTGTCTGTATGTGTACAACCTACAAATATACAGTACTGTTGGGAAAACCTTCCTTCATCTATGTTTTTATTTTAATATGACATAATGACAATATAATCAATATGACTGATGTGACAGAAACTGTCCAAACGATAAAGAATATCACTGGAACATCAATAACAATTAACCAACCAGTCACAAAATCAGTCATATCTGCAGGTTACTATTGTTACTATTAACTATTAATGATGTACTATATTAAAGGTTGCATCACAATGTTATATCACATCCTGTATGTCGGCAGCAATGCTCACATAAAAAGCGTAATGGTGTGTGTTAGTGTGTGTTTGTGTGTGTGCAGGAAGAAGTGTCATTACAGGCCACATGTCACACACTGACTGAGGAGAAGACCAGAGTGGGGAGAGGGGGAGAGAATGGGTGAGAGGATGAGTCACTGTGTGTGTGTGTGTGTGTGTGTGTGTGTGCGTGCGTGTGTGTGTTTGTGTGCGTGTGTGCGTGCGTGTTTGTGTGTGTGTGTGTGTGTGTGTGTGTGTGTGTGTGGTAGAGAGACAGACAGAAAGTGTGGCTTGTAAAACTAAATTTAGCAGGAGGTGAAGCATGTATACATGTATGGGCAGAGCTGCAGTGTTTCTGTTACATTCACTCACTCATGTCCGGCCACACCTGGAATTTTACAGGTTTGGAGGACTCATGGTTTAAACAGAAACATGTGGTGATCATGCCTTTGAACATGATGATTTGTCACAACAATGAGGATGAGGTTCATCCTCCCCCTCACTGCCATCTGTTTGAACAGAGCCACTTATCAATGATCAATACTATGCTTCATTTTAACACGCCCATTATATGTGTGTCAGCACATGTGTACAGTGGTATATGGTCAACCACAGCAGGTGCTTATAAATGAGGCTTAAACATCACACCAATTACAACGTAAGAAGAAAAGTCACATGACATAAACAGTGTGATACTGAGCAGCTGCAGCACGGTGCCACACAGCTGACGTTCAGAAAGAAGAACCTGTTCTAAAGATACACCTCTACTGGCTGAGAGTCAGAGGGGAGTGAGAGGTGTGATCACACCTGAGCCAGGCCTCGCTGCTTGTGAATACACAAAGCACCACAACATGAAAGATGATGTCATTATGGGTCACGGTTAAGGTTAGCATTATTCTAGCTTGGCTGCATCTACCTTCATTAATCACAGATTTAATGCACCACCTGGCAAACAACACTGGTCTGTCCTGTTGTCTCTGTATTTGCTGCTGCATTAGTTGGATGTAAGGAATGAATGAAAAGGAGAAATGCAAATGAGGCAAGTCAGACTTACAGATTCTGTTTCCACAGTTAATCATCTGTTGAGTGTTTGATGGTTATTTATTTGTGCTATAGAATTTAACTACTATGAAACAATAAGAAAATGATGTTTTATTTCTCTCTTTCACTGCTTTGTTCTTGCTACTGCAGCTCCCTCTTCTTGTTTAACCACTGCTTCTCTCTAGTTCTCTCTTACTTTTCCTCTCGCCTTGTAAAAAAGGGTCAAGAAATGTCCTAAATCTAATCAAGAGTACGGTATGCTCAAAACATTGGGGACTGAAGCAGTGGCAGCCCACGGGACCCACAGGACAGACATAAAGCTTTGGCACCGTACTCACTGCTACTTTTCACTGTTACTGAACATGAACTGAATTGAACACACGCTGTCACATGCCCACCACCTTCCACCACAAGTTAATTTTCAACCTGTGGAAACACTGCACCTTCCTGCTGTTTCTGAATGTCAATCCCTGTCACATTCGTGCTTGACTGACATTCATTCAGCTCAAAACATGAGAAAACTCTGAGGAGCACAGTGGGACCAGAGAGGTTGAATGGACTAGTTATTTCATACATTGAGAAGCTGACCTAACACCTGGGAACAATGTGATGATTGACACTATATTCATAATATAACATTTTTCTTTACTTCACCTTTAAAAATGTAACACAGGAACGAGTCATGAAGAGAACATTTAAGTGACCCTCTTTTAACAAGTGCTTTTACTCACTCAAGTCAAATGTCTTTAAAGGAACAGTGCTTCTACTTGAGTAAAATACTCTCCTACTCTGTCTATCACTGTTGAGGATGTAGTATGATGATTTGAAATGATATATATACAACATGTAAAAGGAATTTAAGGCCCAGAAAAATAAAATATACAAGATCAAAATTAAATGAAATTACATGTAAAAATGATAAATCTCTACTCAGGTTTGGATATTAAGATTTAAGAAATTTAAAAAAAAACAAAGAAACAAAGACAAGCGGACTCAGTGAATGATCAGTCAACACATCTCTGCTGTATGAGTGAAGACAGTAAAAACTGCAAAAGCAAATCCTGCCTCACCTTATCAGTCCCTTGGCAGACAGGAAACCCACAGAAGACTCATTTCCTCTACACACACCCACACACACACACACACACACACACACACACACACACACACCAAACACACTGAAGTGAATGGGGAGGTGTGAGCACTTCCTCTCCTCTGAACAAAAGCAATATGAGAGGAAAGCAGGGCAGTGACAGTTGGTTATGCGTGTGTGTGTGTGTGTGTGTGTGTGTGTGTGTGTGTGTGTGTGTGTGTGTGTGTGTGTGTGTGTGTGTGTGTGTGTCGGTGTGTGTGTCCAGCTGCTTTAGCGTATGTGCATTCATACTTTTTATGTATGCATCTGTGTCCATATTGAAGTACAGACTGTCAGTGGGTGTAGTATCATGTAAGTGTCAGTGTATGTATGCATATATGTAGGAAGCAGATGCTCAAATGCAAAGCTGATGTGCTTGTATGGATGTTATTGTAGTGTGTGCACATACGGGAATTTAAGGTAAAGGTCAGTTTTCTCCAGGCTCAGCAGAAAAATGATTCACACACACACCCACACACACGGAAGCAGACACACTTATGCCTTTTTTCACACATAGTGGGATAACCTTTCATGACCTTTCAGGCACCGCTACTGATTTTCCATACTCACACATGCAGCTACATTCAGGATCATTTCTATCTTTTGTCTTTTCACACACTAGTGCAGTGTACATTCAAAATGTGCCTGTTCAAAATGGGCTGATGTATTGGCCTCCTGATGCTACTCCAACACATAGAAGACTGAAAACAGTTGATGTGAGGTGTGAATGAGTATATACACCAACATAAAAAACTAACATTATTCTCTAATAGTACTCTAATAGTAAATACATGTTCTTTTCTCATTTACATAAAATAAATGTCCTGACAGGATTTCCATGAGGTTTAAACTAGGGCATGATAGATACTGGATTTTTAGGGGCTGATGCCCCTACCGATATAAGGGACTTAAAAATCGATATATCAGCCGATAATCTTATATATACAGAATATGTACCTAAAAAGCAACATTTTTTCAATATGGTTATCAAACACAGGATATTTTACTGTTTAACTATATTGAATGTATAAAATGACTGAAACACTAAACAACACTGGGAATTTAATAATTACAAATGACTATAAATAATAAAAAACAACAAAAACATATATGTACGCATTACACTTGAATTAAGAAAAAGGATACATATATATGAAATGCTGCCTATATAACTAAAAAAATATCGGTGCATATTAGATCAACATATACGCCAATACCGATCGGTATGTGATAGGGTAAAATCGACTGATAATATTGGTTAACCGCTCTATTGGTCTGGCTTTAGTTTAAATTGTGTTGATGGATGGTTGGTTTATATATCATAACATTGGGAAATAAATACTATGTAACGTATTAGTATACTGTAAAGGGCCTGCAGAAAATATAACAAAGTGCTGTGATTAATTCCCACTTTCACAGTGTTTCTCTATTCCCATGTCACATCTGCTGGCTGAGCATTGTCTCCATTTTGTATTGATTACCCTACATGAACTGCATCTGGACTGCTCACAAATATCACCTGGTGTTTGTCGCTGCTCACTGCAGCTACTCCAGGATGAATTATTTCACCCCTCTTTACTGCGACTGTAGCACTGCAGTAATCACATCACCTGCAATGACTGACATCTGTTGTTTTGTGTATTCTCGTCTCGCTGGTAACTATAGACCTGTGGTTATGGACCGCCTGCTGCCCCTGGGGTCCTGCTAGACATCCACTGCTATAAGTATTATTATTAGTCATATTTCTATTATTATAACTGTTGTTGTGATTGTTGTTGCTGTGCTTCTCTGTGTGATATCTGAGGATTGTGCATTACACCAAGCTCTGCAACACTCATCTGTGTTCCACTGTGCACTTCACTGACACATTAAATATTAGAAAGTGAGTTGTGACACATATTTAGTATTTATTTAGCGTAAAAGCATAACAGCCAATAGTAGCAGGTTTTATTAGGAAACAACAGAGGAAATGCAGACAGTGTTGTTGAGCTGTATCTATGGAAACCAGTGGAGAGCAATAC
>NC_084990.1:1688676-1861176 GCF_963691925.1 Scomber scombrus
CTGCAGATTGGTGGTGCATGAACGCACGCACGCACGCACGCACGCACGCACACACACACACACACACACACACACAGAGCAAGACATTCCAATTAAAACCACTATCAGACAAATTGATTGGAGCTGCTATGTTACTGCACTCAGCTGTGAACAGGGATCCTACACAGAGATGTGGCACCATCTTCAACCACAAAAAGCTCACAGTATCTATCAGCCACAGATGACTTCTGAGAGGAAAACATCAACTCTGTCCACATAACAAACATCTTACAGAAAAACTGCAAAGCCTTCACTGTGTTTGAACTGTTTAGTTGACTAGTACACTGGAAGACAGCTCTACACCAGCACTGTGTGTATCTGTATAGACACACATGTTTATCAGTGATGAGAAGTGGTTCCATCACAGCACCATTCTGCTGCATCATTCTAAACAGCCAAATAAAAGCACCTTCACACTAACTGAACTAGAAAATGATGAAGTCCCTTTTGGTCAAAACTGCTTAGAAACAGCACTGTATGAGACACAGTTCACACACACAATAAGACAACACACTCAACTGTTGTTCCGCCACCTCTTTTAAAACATGTTTAACGTTTTAATATCAATAAATGTTACATTTTAGTCCAGGCTCTCGTCCTCATAGTGATACTTGTTGACTGTGTGAATGAAGCTGTACACAGGTAGTAACAGCCAAAAGCCACACACACACACACACACACACACACACACACACACACACACACACACACACACACACACACACACACACACCTTTTCTTACACATAACACATGCATACACAGTTGAAAGAAGGATCATAATATAAACACTACAATTATACAATAAATAGTTTAAATAAACTAATAGACTAAACAGTTAAAATAGATAAATAAAAGGATAGAATATAATAAAACCTATAAATAAAATGGAGTCAAAAGCCAGGCTAAAGCCAGGTTTTACTCATCAGCGACAGCAGGCACTGCCCTCATAGTTTCTGGGCCCTCAGCAACTACTAAATCTAGAGCAGGGTCCAGGACCTGTTGCTGAGGAACTAAATTTAGACTCTTGTTCCTTTGGCAGAGACACAGGGAAGGTTCCTTAGTGCTTAAAGTGGTTCCTGGGTTCCTAAAAGAGCTTCTGGAGAGGTTTCTGCGGTGGAAACGGGCTACTTGAGGCCAAATGGTCAGTGTCCAAACTGGAGTTGGAGTTTGTTTGACTTTGGTACGATGTCATGCTTTTCTTGATTTTTGTCCTCAACACGTCAAAGAAGAGCAAAGAAGCTTTCAGACACGTGATAGCTGAGCTGGTTAACACTGTGAGACTAAACACTTCCTCATCTGTACAGCTACAGTCATAGAGACCATGATAGAGCTGACCACCGACGTCTAAGACCACAAAGACAAATAAATGAAACAACTCAGACTGAAGATGAGTAACGATGCATTTAAATGAAGACAGAGTGTCAGTGCTGTGGGCAGCTGGGTCATCCTGCTGACCCTCTCTACAGCTGTGTCATGTGTAGAAATGGAAAACAAAGGTCTTACCAGGGCAGGCCACTGTATGTGTTTGGCCTTGTTTCCCTGCAGCAGGCCTCCTGCTCCTCCACCTGCTCCTGCTCCACCTCCTCCTGCTCCCTCCTTCCTCTTGGCCCAGACCAGCTGGTGCTCCAGCAGAAACAGCTGGAAATCCTCATAGACCTTCACCCACTCTCGGTTCTCCCACTCCTGGTCGTCAAACTCCACGTATACCTGCACACGAGAGAGAGAGAGAGAGAGAGAGAGAGAGAGGAGACGGTTTCAGTGACCACGTCTATGAGAGCAGTGCAAAGCTGTTACATTTTCTACAGAGCACAGTGACACACCCTTTAACATCAGGACACACATTAAACCATTAAACACCTGGTTCCTTACACATAATAACAGTAATTAGAAGAAAAAAGAAGGAGGAGAAAAAAATGATGATGATGAAGGTGAACATGCTGCAGCAAAAAAAGTAGAAGAAGGTGAAGAAGGGGGAAAAAAGAGGGTGAATGGAAAGATTGAAAGTCTTTCCAGTATCTCTTAAAAAATTCTATCATTATTTATCTTCATTCAAACATGATTTATCAGAAACAGAACGTGGCCTACAGAGGAGAGAGAAATGACTTTCGGAGGGTAAAAAGGTCAAATGTGAAAAAAGGGAACAAGAAGAAGGTGAAGAGGAAGAAGAATGAAAGAGAGAAAAGACACTGTGAGGGAGGAGAGAGGAGAGGAGGAAGAAGAAAGAGAAAGAGTCGGATAAGAATAGAGGAAAAGACAAATGGGAAAGAACAAGAGGAAGAGGAGTGAGAGGAAAAAAGAAGGAAAGATAAGAAGAATAGGAAGGAATAAGAAGAAAACAATAAGAGGAAGAGAGAGAAAGGAGAACAAGGAATGAGGAAGAGAGGAAGTAAAACAGAGTAGTAGTGGTTATAAAACATCATGTTGTTATTACTTTGTAGGGCTAGATGATAAAACGGTCTGCAGACAGCACTGCAATACAATCTATGTTGATAACACTGATAACTTGATATGGATACATGTAACAGCCTATCACACACCACAAATACATGTGACATCATCAGTCTGCAGGTTCTGGCCTGCACATCATATAGCCAATCAATGTTGGGCTATATGAACTAAAAGTATAACTATATACTGTATATATAATGATGTAATATAATGACTGGAGTACAATTTTGCACTTTCTACTCAGATTTCTGTGTGTGTGTGTGTGTGTGTGTGTGTGTGTGTGTGTGTGTGTGTGTGTGTGTGTGTGTGTGTGTGTGTGTGTGTGTGTGTGTGTGTGTGTGTGTGTCAGGTGTTTGCTGCTATGCCACACACATTTGATATGACAGTAATAACAGCTTGGACTTTTATTTATATTATTTGAACAAGTTAAAGGACACACTAACTGGTATTGTTTTGTTAAGGCAGATAAAAGCTGTTTGCCCAGTTAAATATTTACATTTAGATGTTACTCGATATATTATTTTACCACATGAAATATATATAAACCAAACCGTGTTTGCTCAGTTAAATGTTGACATTATATTATTCTGTTTTTTTTTTATGTTAATCAAGTCAAGTCAAAGCTCCAGCAACTTATTAATAGACCAAAGTGTTTCAGTTTGCAGCCTTTATCAGGATCATCATACAACACATGACATGCACTATGTAAAGAGGGGAGATAACACACAGGAGGAAATAAAATAAAATAACAATTATGTGCATCCAGCCACGTGTCAGCCAATGGGGTATCTACGTAGATGGGTTGGGTATATTGTCATGTGACTTCATGTTTTCTATATTAATCAAATAGATTGTAAAGTTTAATTAATGAGCCTTCTGGTTTCTTCAGCATTATGTAATTGTGTGTATATTGTGATAAATATTAATATTGATCAACATGGAAAATGTTTTTTGCCATCTTGCTTGTTTTAACATGCAACTCAAATAAAAATAGCATTAAAGTAGCTTTTACATTTATTACAGTGTTTAATGCAGTATTAGAATATAAACTGCTTCCATGCAAATCTAATTTGACATTTAATCAACACTTATTGTATTTTATTGTGATATGGACGCCCCATCAGCTGAGTCCTTAATAAAGTCTGAATTGGTTTGAATAGAATGCGGATTATACATCAAAATGTACCCATTTACTGAAGCATAAATCTGATGCAGATGACATATAATCTCACATGTTCTCCCACTAACACACACCTCAGTATCTGCACGTTAATACACACACACACACACACACACACACACACACACACACACACACATAATCCAGTGAGTGTTGCGAGTGCTTCTGTATGACAGCATCCTCACTGCCTGTTCTCTCATTCCTCCATCTATATAAACTGCCCCCACCCCCACTCTTACCTCCATAAGCAGAGGGGGGGGGAGGAAGGATCAACGAGTGCATCTCTCCTCATTCCCCCTCCCCCCTCTCTCCCTCTCCCATAATGCACTACTGCAGTCAACTGAGTGATCACTCCCAGCCAGCAGACAGCGAGGGCAGCTACGTCACTGTCCTCCTTTGTTTACTGTTGCTGCAGCCTCTCCCTCTGTTTATTGCCACCTCCATCTATCCTCCATCTTTCTGTCAGCCTCCACATAGCGCTCTCCACATCTCCACCTCCGCTCATTATTGCTGCAGCGCTGCATTCTGTTTGCATCAGTCGCAGTCATTCCAGGACACTGCTCATCTGATCTAATCCATCACTCTCACATGCTACACCGTCCCTCTATCAATCCCTCCATCTCTCGTTCGCTCCACACAGCAAAGGTTAACCTCCGTCCGTCTCCATTTCACTTCAGAGGACTGTAATTAACATCTGTCATTAATTCATTTTAATTAACAGCTTGTTCTGTCACTGTGAAGCCATTTCAGTAACTATCAGAAACATGAATTAACAGGTGATTTGTACTTAGAAACATTTTTTGGTGTTTCTAGAGTTTGACACAAAGCAGGGCTATTCAATTAAACTTGACTGAGGTCCAACTAGTGAAAATGTCCTCAAGTGAAGGTCCAGAACATCATAATGTCTGTGTTATTTTCAGTAGCTTGAAGTAGCATTGTAGTTCATCAGCATCTGTGTCTAGTGGCTAGATTGTAGACTGTCACATAAATACAGTACAATTCTAGAATACAACATTCACTGCTCTCCGCTTATTATTGACCTCTGCACTAAACAATACAGATTTAAAAAGCAGCAAACTGTTTCACAAATGTCACAGTTTTTATCCCTTTAAACACATTCCAACAGTTAGAGACAGTCTCTTGGTTTGTACTGTGCTGAGAAAGAGAGAAAGAGAGAGGGAGAAATGCAAATTGAGCTCCTGATTGTGCAGCACAGAACCTCTCCTCTCCTCTAAGTCAAAGACAAACTATAAACTGAGTCTTTAACAGTGTTTGCATTGGAATCGTTATTTTTAGAATCTAATTTTCACTTCCACTCATTGAGGAATACGGTTGTCACCCGTCTTCCTAATAACAACCACCTAGTATACACAGAAAGTGTTGCAGCAGCATTCTTCACGTGTCTGTCTCACATACTTGTGATGGAGCAGATATGTTTCTATTGGAATGAACACAGCTGTCTGCACAGGCTGCAGAATGGCTTGTGTTTCACTCAACTGCAACCTGAAGCGTATAGTGTCACACTTCACACATGTCTGTTTTCTTCTTCTTCAAATGTACAACATGCAGTGACTGTGTGTTGGGGGGTCCGAGTGCTGCAAGAAACTCAGTGACCTACAGTGAATAGTGAGCCTGAATGCATCGTAGACAAAGGACTGACACCGCTGCTTTCACTGGCTGCTCAGAGTCCCAAAATAAAGAACTTGATCTGCTTGTTCTAAAGTCTGAAGACCAAAAAAAAACATCCAGCTGGAATGTTTACTTCCTGTTTTCAACATCTGTCATCACTACAAGAAAGCAGCACCTCATTTAGATCAAAGTCATGAGTCAACAGAGACACCAGCTGATCTGTAACACCAGCAGCTTCACACACACACACACACACACACACACACACACACACACACACACACACACACACACACACACACACACACACACACACATACAGGCATATCTTCACATTATAGCCAGCCTGTATGTCAACTCAGGTCGTTAAAACTCAACCTAATAGTAAGTGTTGTGTGTTGGCCCGGGGCCAGTAGCAGGGCATGCAGGGACAGTGAATTATAGGGCTGTTCTCAGTGAGCCAGATCTCAAACACAAATATAGTACATAGACAGGTCCTTACACCCCTCCTCTCAACATTCAATTCTTAATAGATGAATGAATTTCTCTCGGTTCATGTGAAAGTTGATGAATGATAGTATTACATTATTACAATCACTTCACTTTTTATCACTTCAGGTTGAGGCTTGCTATGGTCAACCAGTACAGCATGGATCATTTCTTTAACCCTTACCATACTGTTCAGGGTCTATTTTCACCCATTTTGTGAGCTGAGAGAAGTAAAAAGATGCCTTAAAAACTTTTCTTGTAGTTATTGAAGATGAATCACCAGTTTATTAATGACTGATGAGGTATTCATGAATGATTTGAGGTTCTTAAGTTATGTATAGAGAACCTCATCTTATTTTCTTTGAAAAATATCAGGTCTACATAAATAAAGACTGTGTTTGATGAAGTGTGTTTTCTACCCATACTAAGGACAGTGTAAAGCTTTATTTGGTATCTCATGTTCATTATCTGTGGTCGACTATACCAGAAACTTGACCTGACTTAAATCTGATTTAAGCTAAATGAACACAGATGAGGAACATATAATTCAATTTGAATGCATCAGTGTGTTCAGGTACATACACATATCTCATTTAGATAACAATGACCCAAAGAAAACTGTTTACATTACACTTGCACTTTACCTGTGTAGCATGCTCATAATAAACACTTGGAATTGGTTGGACTGTGAACACCTGGTTTGATGCACAGCAGACACTCCAAATGTACAGAGTCAATGTGGCACCTGATCAAGTGTAATTATAATGAATACAATCCACATCACTATTATCATCATCATCATCATCATCGTCAGGTGAATTGTGTTGCTCTGTACAATCTGATGAAATCTGCCTCTCTGACAGGGAGAGTAAGATACAAGATTCCTCTTAAACCTGTTATGTCAACTGCTTACTGTGTGTGTGTGTGTGTGTGTGTGTGTGTGTGTGTGTGTGTGTGTGTGTGTGTGTGTGTGTGTGTGTGTGTGTGTCAGTGTCTTTGTTTCTGCTGCTGGCTTTAGTCTCATTTATTAATCTGCATATAAATGGGTTAGGTTCATACACACAAGGGATGCAATGAGTAAAAAAAAAACCAAAACACAACTATAGATTCCATCCTGCCATCAGCGTGCACTGATTACTATCAGCAAGCATATTCATTATCCTCTCAATACCAGAGCAGGGATGCTACTGTAGTCTGTCCATGAACACACACACACACACACACACACACACACACACACACACACACACAGAAAGAAAAAGAAAAGCACACAGGAAACCGAGTATTCAGTCAAGAAAAATATACACATGATAGGAATGGGGAATCTAAGTGTCTGGTGAGTCTGTTGCTATAGTAACCAGAGGCAGCGGTGAGCATTGGCCACACACATGCGCACGCACACACGCACGCCAGCAGCCACAGTGAGCAGAAAATAAAAGACAGAGAGAACAAAGAGGAATGGATGTCATATGTACACCAGTGTGCAGCATCTGACATAATCAATAGGCGATCTTCCCATCACTGCAGGCTGTGTGTCACTCTGTTCTTATGGCCTGGTGATAGTACCAACTCATTGACCTAAACACAAGAATGAAGCTGACCACACACTCAGATCATCCAGTACAAGCCTGCTCCACCATGTGCAGGTGATATGTGTGTGTGTCTCAGTGATTCACAAGCTCAGAGGTTAATAGGGGGCCCTGGGGAAGCCAAAAATCTCTATCAGTGCCCCTGATGATGCTGAGACGCCTTATCGTTCAGCAGTGTATCAGCAGCATTACAACCATTATGGCGACTGTTTAAGACGGCTTTGAACATTTGACATTTAAACAGCAAAATGGTGACTAAAGCCAGCATTGAAAACACACAGAGGACGCTCTGAGCCCGCGTGCTCACACAGTGCTCATTATCTGCTCCCATCATTTGTGATTATAGCCTAAGATTCAGTCATGTTTAACTGCAGCTTGACATTTACATTTAGAGATGTCATGTGTGGTGTGTGGTGTGTAGTGTGTAGTGTGTTGCTGGGAGTTTGAGTCCCACTGTGGAGTCAGTGTGAGTCCAGCCTTTGAAATGCAGCTGAGCGCCCCTCTCAGGTTTAAAGGCCTGGAGTGTGCAGTGAAGAACAACAGCTGACACCAGTCCAGACAGAGAAGAATAAGTGGACATGAGCCAGGAAGTGAAGTGGCTGTACATACTCATTGACAGCTGTGTACAATGACCATGTGTGTGTATGTGTGTGTCTAGATTTTATATAAAAATATATATATAAGTATATGTGGTTGTATGTGTGGAAGTGCGGAAGTGCAGTGGTGTATAATCTGCCCATCACTAACAGCTGCAGAGCGGCTTTCTGGCTGGCTGCACTGGAGGCTGATGGCAGCCAATGAGCACGAAGCATGAAAGCCAACGACCAATGCGGAGAGAGCAGCGGAATCTGCCTTTTAAATAGAGCGCCAGAGAACACAGGAACAACACATACCAACACAGAATATAGATCTAACACAGCACAGGCTTCACTGAGAGGACTGGAATAAAGGAAGACTGCATCCATATGAAGACCAGGACCCAGAGTGTATGTGTACTACTATATGTGTGGATTTGTAGCCCACCGGTGTGTGTGTTATTTTTATGTCTAGTATGCACAGCTGAGGAAAAAAAGAGAAAAGCGTGTGTGTGTGTGTGTTTTTAAACATGTATCTTTCTTATTTTAATGGAAATGAGCCAGATGTGAAGATTCCATCAGTGCATCAGTGCAGACGTTCACTCATTCTGCACTGCAGTGGAGATGTGGAGGTTTTTTTGGTGCCTTAATAAGGTTTTCAAGCAGCTACATGATTCTCTCTCTCTGTCACACACACACACACACACAAACACACACACACACACACACACACACACACACACACACACAAACACACACACAAACACACACACACACACATACACACACACACACACACAGAGTAAGCTCTATCCTGCCCTCCAAAAAACTCTAATCTGATTTATTGAGCTTGACTGCACAGGAAACATGTAGGCTAGCCAGGCTAAAAAGAGTCCTTTATCCCCCTCACCCAAATCCACAGACCCCCCCCCCCACTTCCACCCCCACCCCCACTACCACGCACACACAAAACACGAAGTGTCCAAAGGGTGTGCACACATACGCAAAATTAAAATTGGTGGGGGTATTTGAATCCAAGCTTTCCCACCACTATTTTCTGCAACAGCTGTTTATAAGCACACCACCTAAAACATACAGTAATACTCAATCCACAGCCTCCACATAAACATACAGTAATACTCAATCCACAGCCTCCACATAAACATACAGTAATACTCAATCCACAGCCTCCACATAAACATACAGTAATACTCAATCCACAGCCTCCACATAAACATACAGTAATACTCAATCCACAGCCTCCACATAAACATACAGTAATACTCAAACTACAGCCTCCACATAAACATACAGTAATACTCAATCCACAGCCTCCACATAAACATACAGTAATACTCAATCCACAGCCTCCATCATAAACATACAGTAATACTCAATCTACAGCCGCCACATAAACATACAGTAATACTCAATCTACAGCCTCCATCATAAACATACAGTAATACTCAATCCACAGCCTCCACATAAACATACAGTAATACTCAATCTACAGCCTCCATCATAAACATACAGTAATACTCAATCTACAGCCTCCACCATAAACATACAGTAATACTCAATCTACAGCCTCCATCATAAACATACAGTAATACTCAATCCACAGCCTCCACATAAACATACAGTAATACTCAATCTACAGCCTCCATCATAAACATACAGTAATACTCAATTTACAGCCTCCACCATAAACATACAGTAATACTCATACTACAGCCTCCATCATAAACATACAGTAATACTCAATCTACAGCCTCCATCATAAACATACAGTAATACTCAATCTACAGCCTCCACCATAAACATACAGTAATACTCATACTACAGCCTCCATCATAAACATACAGTAATACTCAATCTACAGCCTCCATCATAAACATACAGTAACACTCATACTACAGCCTCCACCCAAGCCTACATAAAGTGCTGCAGTGCATTAAAGTGTTCATACAGGGTCATATGGCAGTAGCAGTATACAGTACAGTGTGTCACTGTTGTGTCACTGACTGATGGGCAGAGGTGGAGGAGGATGACATGCAACAAAAGACGTGCATGTGGGATGTTGTGCTTACATGATAATCGTCTTGTTTTATGCACATCATGTAGCGTGGAAGATGTCAGGGAAGGTCTATGTAAAAGGAAGCCAGTGGTTGCATCATGGGAAATGTAGGAATCAGTGTTTTTAGAGATTGACCCCTACGAGGGAACATAAGTGAAGATATTTCAGCCTCTGCTGGTTACGTTGGCTGCTGTGAGTCCTCCAACTTAATATAATGTAAATCAGTGGAGTGGCCCTCAGCTGCATCAAGCTGCATGTATATTACAACAGCCTGCAGCAAACACTGATGTACATGTTCCTGCAGCTTGTAACAAGACTGACAGGATGTTGGAGAATGCAAGCACTAAAAAAACAATCTTATATTCATTTGAAGCAAACAAGAAATGTGAACAACATGCTTTATATTCCAGTGGATTCTTCTCACACCGCAAACTGCATCAACTGGAAGGTAAATGTCAGCTGCTGGTTTGTTGGTTTATTTTAATCAACAGGTCCTTTAACACTGCCAGAGTCCCCGAGTGGCATATGAGCTCTGCTACAATACTAGAAAAACAGAGGCAGCAGAATGCTTTCATTTAGAAACAAGAGAGGGTGAGAAACGACGGGAGAAAAACGAAACAACGGCAGAGATAAAGACGGAAGCCGAGCCTGGAAAAGACAAATCGTCAAGAGGCAGACAATGACAGAAAAAAAGGAAAAGCTGACACGATATGTAAGAGCAGGGAGAGAATGGGACACGATAATAAGGAAGGTGGATGAGGACTACTAAACAAATAACTAATTATGTAACAAATGGAAAAGAGAGAAAGGAAAGAATGGCAAACTGGATGAAAAGAGAGGTGTGAAAACGTTAAGTAAAGGCAACAATGGAACAATAAAATATGAGGAATTAACAAAGAGAGATGAAATGAGGTAAGAAATGGATTCAAAGGCACGTGGGAGGAGACAGACAAAGAGAGGTTAGATGAAAATGATGAGGAGGAAAGCATCAGCGGTGACAGACAGCAGAAAACCAAGCATGAAGGAGGAGGAATCAAGGAGGGAAATGAAAGAGACGAGAAGATGGTAGAAAAAAAGAGGGGAGAGATGTGAGGAATGTGATGTCAAGAACAAAGAAAGGAAGCGCTGAAGATGACAATAGGGAGGAGAGCATCATCTGTACCCCACTGATGTCAGATACAACTGAGGGCAGAAAAAAAGGATTGGAGGCGAGGAAAGGAAAGGAAAGGAAAAAGAGGGCAGAAAGAGAAAAAAAGGAGGATGGATGAGATGAATAAAAAAAAGGAGTACAGTGGAGCTGCCTGGAAACCACAATGGCAACCAGGTTGACAACGCCGTAACCAAGGCGCCCCTTTCCCTGACAACGGACCAAATGATGCTGCTGCTTTCTACTGCTACAGAATATCAATCAGAGAGAGAGAGAGAGAGAGAGAGAGAGAGAGACTTTGATAGAGAGATGGTCCCCCAGACATACATAAATATATGAAGCAGCTTTTGAGTCGCTGGGCTGCTGGCTGGCAGGGAAAATAGAGAAAAAGAGAGAGAGAAGAAAAATCTCATCATGCAGGGACAGAGTGAGCGGAGAAGCTGAAATCTCATCATGCAAAAAAAAAAGAAGAAATTCAAGTAGAGCTTCTGTGAAAAGACACGTTTGATGTTCCCTCCTAATACAAAACACTGAGAATCAGAGCCAGTTAGAGTGTGTGAGTGTGTGTGTGAGTTTGTGTCTGCAAGGTTCCATTACGACTGAAATTGCTAGAAAGGAGTATGGCAGGGCAATTGTTCAGTGAGGAGACGTGAAGCAAAAGAGGGAGGTGGAGGGGAAGAGAGAAGGGGGGGAGGGATGAAGAGGTGAAGGAGAGATGGAAGGCATTGTGCATGATGATAAGACTGAAGGGGAATGAGCCAGTGTAGCTGCTGCTGCATCCAGGCCAACAGGTCACACACACACACACACACACACACACACACACCACTATCGCATTCTAAGACACACACTTGTTTAAATGTGATTAGTCAGTGCTACCTGGTCTTCAAACTAAAACCAACATCCAGCCAACAAACCTCACCATCCTATTAACTACTATATATATCACAGTGTCTCTGCTTCTTCATACTTAAAGGACACATTGACCATTATTTAAATCTGTCAGAAGCCCAAATAAACACTGAAATCTGTTCTTCTTGCTGTAATCATGCCTCCTGTTCATACTGATCATTAGAAGATCCCTTCATTATAAACTCAATTCAAAAGTTGATCAGAAGCTAAGAGAGCAGTGATAGAGAGAATGAGAGAAATAAAACATTCATTTGTGGTTGTTTCACAGCTGTTACATCCCAAAGCACAAATACATAACTATCTAACTAACACTTAGTAGGTGATTTACAGAGGAGACTGATACTCTTAGTTTCTTTTTGCTTAAACAAACAACAACAGGACATAGATCTCTGTCAGAGAAGGTAACACAGAATCACTTTACTGTACACACACCCATCATGCTTACGTCAGCCCCCCAAAGGCCCATTATGATCCAGGAAAAACCCTGGATATGACTAACTCACACTGCTGAAGACTCATAGAAGCTTCACTTCTACTTTGAAATGACTGTGTGGACACACTGTGGATTTAGTCCTCCATCACTTCCATTGAAAGCTCATATGAAGGAGATCTTTAAATAGTCAGTATGAACAGGAGGAATGATTACAGAGAATGGTGATGACACAGCAAAAAGGTCACACCCACAAAGCATGGGAAAAACATTTTACCAGTTCATAAATGTTCCAAACAAACTAAGGAACATATAAAATACTGTTAGATTTGGACATTTTTCAGTCTACATTGTCTCAAGTTCTCATTGTGTTTCTTTAAATAACTAAACTACAAATTAGTGGCACAAATTAGACCATGGTGGGCTGCCACACTCTATATAATTAATGCTATATGCAGTATTGTGCTTACATACATTTACATTTGAAGCAATCTAAACCTATGTATAATGTCAGCATCTGCCAGACTAGACCTGCAGCTGATGATCATTGTCAGTACTGAGTAGGGATGGGTGATATGGGCACAATCACATATCAATATTTTTTTGACCAAATACCTCAATATCGATATTTTGACAATATTGTAGGGATGACTATCGCTGCTATCTAAGACGATATCTATAAAATATCACCATATTGATATAATATTGATTTATTGCTCAGCCCTAGTATTGATAGATTTTTAGTGATTATTGCTTTGACTCATTTCTTTGTTTAGACTATAAAGTGAGCATCAAGTTCCCAAAGCACAAGATGACCTCTGGGTGTGGAAAATAGCAAAGTCATCACACTTTCCACATACATGTTAATTCCAATTCCATTATAGAAGTTTGCATTATCACATCATCTCGTGTGTTCTTTCACTGCTAACAAGACTCAGTCTATCAGTAATGTAAAACACTACAGTTAATGGGCTCAAGAGACCAGCAGCATCTCTGACTATTCACACTTGTCCACAGGCTACAGCTTTAGATCAAAGCACACACACACACACACACAAACACACACACACAAGGTAACACAAGGCAAATGAGGTCAGGAAAAGATTCAGTGTTTCAGTTAAGTCACCGAACTCATACAAAACAGGCTCAATGTGGTTTAACAAGCTGACAATAAAAGCAGGGTTTAAATGGTTTGGAACCAGGTTAAAGCTCCAGTACAACACAGACACACAGCGCACAAGAGTGGCTCTGTTGTGGACGGTCACTGGGATGGAAGTAATGTGAAGGAGAGAGATAGAATAAGAGCGCAGACGAGCTGAAGTAATAGCCGATGACAGCATGAAGAGACATCCCCTCTTCTACAAGGTCATCTCTCTCTCTCTCTCTCTCTCTCTCTCTCTCTCTCTCTCTCTCTCTCTCTCTGTCTCTCTCTCTCTCTCTCTCTCTTTCTCTGTCAAACCCACATGGGAACGAGAGCAGACAGAAGATAGCGAGAAACATAGGAAGTGTGGAGAGAGATTTGAGAAAGTGGAAATGTGGAAAAGAAAGAAAAAGTAGGGAAAAGAAGGAGAGAAAGAGAGGGAGGGGAGAAAAACTTGGCAGGCACAGAAAAAAAGATAAACAGAGAAAAAAAAGATGGGAGAGAGAGAGAGAGAGAGAGAGGCAAAGTAAATAGCCTTGAGCGGAGTGATGTGACCCACCTTCCCCTTCTTTATTCCTCTCATCTCCTCCATGCGAAGGATGTGTGGGCCCAGGAGAGAGGAGGGAGGGAGAGGTGAGAGGAAGAGAGGGAAGGAAAAGGCGCATCCAAAAATAGCCCTGTGTTGTTGTAGACTGCATTACTGGGAAAATACTGAGTACAACACTTCCCTCTGAAGCCCTCCATCCAGGCTAAAATCTGTTTTATCTTTAATTGTGTCTCCACATTTTTCTTACGCCATGCATCTCATTAACACTGAAATGTTGTCCAATGCTAATATGTTTACTTGGCTACTGCAGGAGATCAGACTCCACATATTTACTGCATCAAAGCACAAGCTGAATCAATCCATCCAATACACTAGTAAATACTGATAATAATGGATCAATAATAGTTTTACTGCACACAAAGATCAACAGCTGCTTTACAAATGCCATAAAGTTCAATACTGTGGAACCTAACATGCTACTGCTTCACCTTACCTTTACCCTATGCTACTGTAAAAAGTTTCACTGTATTTATATGTGCAATTTAATGTGGCTCTCAGCTCCAAGACCATACTGAATATAAATGTAGTTTCATTTATAAAAGAAAAAAACCTTCCTCAAACAGCAGGTCACTGTCATTTTCGGTATAAATAAAGTTAATACTCAGATGTCCTTGTTTTTGTCATCTCCCTTAGAAATAGTGACAAACCAAAAGGGAAAAATAAGTAAAGATAGATAAGTACCAAGGTTCTTATACATGTTGATTAGTTGACAATGAGAGAATGTATAGAATATCACCAGATTTAAAGGATTGGTGACTGCATTCTCAAACTTAAGAAGAAAAATGTCAATGACAACAGCTGGTCGAGAGACACTGATTACACTGACTTACAATCTCTTATTCATTCATTCACTACTCCCTACATAATACTAGTTCAGTCAGTAGTGAGCAGCAAATCAAGATTTCTGACACTAACTAATCATCATCATTTAGTGTCATCACCATCAGCTGTCATCAGAGTCATGTAACAGTAGTTTTCATGTCTTTAAAATGTGGAGTATTGCATTGTGGGAATGTTAGCGGAAGGTAGTGTACATGTCATGGACTTTTTATGTTCCATGGTGGAATATTTGTGAATAAGTGAATATAAGTGGATAAGTCATTTGATATATCAGTCTAAAGTGTTTTTGTGAAGCTGGGGTGACATTTAATTACTAAAAAGGGAGCTCCAGACAAAGAGTCTTTATCAAGTGTGCTATCAAATATGGAATACTTCTCATACAAACCCAAAAGAGACTAAGTGTTGAATATTCAGCAGAAGGAGAGGACACAAACTGAAAGAAAAACAAGGCATGCTTTTCTCTTTCTCTCTCCCTCTCTCTGACACTTTTTCTTCCTCTCCGCAGCTTCCTTCCTCCCTTCTCTCTCACTCCATCTCTCTTGATAATACAGCTCTAATAATAGCAGAGTTGCAACGAGACAATCGTTGGGTGGAATCTAGGCCAGCCGCTGCAGAGGCAGTATGGGAAAATCCCTCCTGTCTTCTCCACAGCCTGCATGCCTGCCTGTGGACTGTGCACGTGTGTGTGTGTGTGTGTGTGTGTGTGTGTGTGTGTGTGTGTGTGTGTGTGTGTGTGTGTGTGTGTGTGTGTGTGTGTGAGCATTCCATCCATCTTTTTTACATAACATCTACAGAGCTATTTCTCAGAGTAAGTACTGGTGGATGTTTTCCTTCATTGTGTGTGGATTTGGCACACTGACACAGCGTTCTCATTATAGTGGAAGGAGCACAGGAACAAGAGGACTGTGCTGCTAAATGAACACTGAATATCTAACATGCTTTTGTCCTGAACATTATGGCACAGGGTGTTCAATTGAGATATGCTTCCATGGAAGGTTTGTGTTTCTGCACGTGTGGAACATGAAGAGGAGCCTCTGATGTCTTTAGTGTGTGCCACTGAGCAGCAGCAGCACTGGACAAAGAGCTGAACCTAACTGGATATGTCTGTATATTTACATTTGTTAAATAAATACATCTGAAAGCATACTCAATCATAACTTTATTACACACACGTATAAAACTTTTGGATTCACAATCAGAAGTAGAAACAGGTTTATTGCCGAGAGGGTTGCACACAAATCAATTACGTGTTTTGTGTCCATGTGGTTTAGTCACATTTAAAGGGTTAAAATGTGAAAATAAACGTATGAATAACTTGAACACATTCTTTTTTTGTGGACCCAGCATCAAGTTTCTGCTTTTAATCCATTTTGAGAGAATATATTAGAGGATTATGGTAAAAATGTCTAAGTGGTGTAACCATAAAAAACTTTGTACCAAATAATTCAACTTGCTTAAAAACAGTAAATTGTCAATAAAACAGCATATCAACTAGTTTGGCATGATCTTACATTATAACTTTTATATTAAATAAAGGTAATGGATTACAATTGTTCTAAATATTACATTTACTCTGGGGAATCGTGTCAATCAGGAACCATTTACATTTTTTTATTTTTTTAATGAAGTAATTATTAGTATAAGTCCACTTAAATACACTGTAGGTGATCACATATTTATCATTCTTTTGTGGTTACACCATTCAACATTTTCAGGAGTATTGAGTCTTACTTTTGTTTGTTTTTTATTAAATGGTGCAAATGTCATTTCAAATGATATAAAACCAACAAAAATACTAAATGTACATTTTAACAAACCTGATGCTGCTTTTAAAAGTAGTTTTAAAATCTTTTTGGATTGCTCATCTTACCAACCCTAATTCGTTACTGATCCAAACACAAGGAGTTTGCCTTGTTGTGTAAACAGTGTATGCAGTGTATGAGTTATAATAATGTAATGCAGTATGTTAGATGTATTGAGTGAAATAATGTAAGATAATAAGATGTTTGTATTTACTGATGTATGAGACTGTTGACTATATCATTGTTGGTACACAGTATGCAGCTCTGACAAGAAGCCTCTGCTGACCTGACATTTAATTCACATTTGATATTTTAAGTGAATTTCAGCAGATGTTGACCTTTTTGTACAGTGGCATGTCTGGAAACGTCCGGATGTGACATCTAAATGTGGTGATGCTGTGTGTGAGTCAGGGGACATCTATCATAGACTTTATATAAAGGTCAAGAGCTGCATTTGACAATACAGTAGTAGAAGAGCACTGATGTAGAGAGGCACACACCGTGGTATGTGTATACTGTAACTCATTCACAATAACTGACAATGAGATTGTATCTTCTACTCATGTGAATTTATTCTTTGGTGTTTGTGTGTGTGTGTGTGTGTGTTACATAATGACACGTCTAGAGGCCGAACTCCAGCTGTTATCAGCTGATGGTGAAACACTACACAGTGTGACAAGAACGTTATAGTAGAGTAACAGTAAAGCTGACAGAGCTGTTCTATAGAAACACACACTATGATATACTGGTGATATATTAGGATTATATACAGTGTTCCTTTACCACATGTACTTACTCTGTACAAAGACACAAAACAGATGATCAGCATTACCAGACTTCACCGTGGGATGATGGATCACCCTTCAAATTTGGTAACTATCTAATCAAACAGAAATCAAACAGCTCAGCAGTCTGCTGATGACCCACCGTAGTCACATGATAATTCAAGGGCTCAGAAAACACTTTTACCTCTTCAGGCTGCTAAAACTGCTTCAGTATGAAACTATCTAAGAGGGAAAGTTCCTCTTCACAGGGGTCACAAGGGGACAGTCATTTCTTGGAAATTGTCACACTCCAAAATGTTTGGGAACCACTGAGTTAGACTAACTGCAGCAGTGATCAACCTCAAAACTTCACACAAACACACACACACACACACACACACACACACACAGGCTCAGGTTACCATCACGTGAATACCCTGTGGTGTTGTGTCAGGCCAACATGTGAAACAGGGCTGGGTCCCACTAATGATTCATGTGACTACACTAAGACCATGTGTGTGTGTGTGTGTGTGTGTGTGTGTGTGTGTGTGTGTGTGTGTGTGTGTGTGTGTGTGTGTGTGTGTGGGTGTGGGTGTGTGTGTGTGTGTGTGTGTGTGTGTGTGTGTGTGTGTGTGTGTGTGTGTGTGTGTGTGTGCAAGAGAAGAGTGAAGGAGAAAGAAAAATGTCCGTGTGTGATTCTAAGAGAGAGAGAGAGAGAGAGAGAGAGAGAGAGAGAGAGAGAGAGAGAGAGAGAGAGAGAGAGCTCGAAAAACAGAGGGGAGGCCTCTAGGCAGCAATTTTCCACACACACACACACAGAACGAGCTCTGGGGTTGATGTAGTGAACAAAGAAGACCTCTATTTGAGCGAGCATGCAAAAGTAGGTCTGCACTGGGTTTGGAGAGCTACGAGAAAGAGTGTGTGTGGCGCGTGTGTGTTGCAGAAGACAAATGGTCTCTGACATCTCAGGCTTTTATAGAGGAACAGCCTGGTACGAGAGAGAGAGACACAGAGAGAGAGAGAGGGAGAGAGAGAGGGACAGATAGAGAGAGAGAGAGAGAGAGAGAGAGAGAGAGAGAGAGAGAGAGAGAGAGAGACAGAGAGAGAGAGAGAGAGAGGGGGGAGAGAGAGAGGGACAGAGAGAGAGAGAGTGAGAGAGAGAGAGCGCAATGGCAAAATTCTTCAGTCTGTTGTACTGGGCATGTTGTACCACTTGAGTCATCAGCTTTATGTCATTTCTGATGATCAGCTCTGAATAGTTTATGGAGAATGTGTTGTTTTCAGAGAGAGTGTGAAGAAGAATGTTAAGTGCTCTCATATCTCCAAAAAACTATGACCCAGCCGTCTGACCCCCTGTGACCATATGATAACTGTACAGCTGCATCTCCTCATCTATACTACCATGTGCCACTGCCATTCATTCAGTCTGCAGTGATTTCTAAAGGATTCATTTCCAGTGGACCATAACACAGATTATGTCTGGATGGTAAGTGGGTTATTGGTGACGCTTAGTACTAATTACAATATGACAGGCGTATAGGCACAAAGTTGGGCTGGTAGCAAGATCAGAAAACAGGCTGGCTGCAAAATGCCCAGACAAATGTAAAACTGCCCTTGGAATTTGGATCATGGTGCTGTCCTTGTAAAATAAACAGTTAAACAAAGACTTCATACATTTTGCAACACATGTCTGACAATTGTCTTAGATTTTGAATATTATAATATGGTGATATGGAATAAGTGTCTTCCCCTGTTTTAAAGGCTGCATTACAGTAAAAATGTCATTTTCTGATCTTAACAGACTGTTGTAGCTGTTCTATTATCAGCCTTTATCTACTTAGTTATCACCCAGCTCCACTTCCAGCTGAGTCACAATCAGTTTGAAATGAAGGTTCATTAGAAATGTGGATATTCTGCCCTGAGCCCAAAAAAAGCTACTAAAACTGTCCCAGCCATACACAACATGCCATACAATAAGCAATGTTATTTAACCCACTAAATGTTCTTGCATTATAAGTTGAGCTACTGTCATTAAATACTGCTCTGTCATGCAACACAGAGCTAAAGGATTTCCCATCATTTAAAAAGAACTGACCTGTAAAATTCCCCCGAAACAGTTCATTTCCTCCCCTGGCTGCTAAATCCAGCTGACGTTCTCTTTACATGGAGTTAGTTGAAGTGTGTGTCCTCTTAACATAACCTGACCCTAACTGAGAATACACATCAGAATATTCATGTGTTCAGTCAACAGCAGCTCAGACCTGTGTTGAGCTGTCACAGCCCTTAGCAGCAGCTGTCCTGTCAGCAGCTGACCTGGCTGACTCACAGCAGACATGGACTCAACACTAAAGCTGTTACACTCAGCTACATGAGCAGCATGCAGCAACATTCATTCATTTATCTGACCATAGATATATCGGCCCATGGTGACATATATCTGTGTCTCTAGTCACTGTGGATTGTTACTTTTTTCTTTTCTTTTCTTTTTTTTGGTGTAAAGGAAAATTAAATCATGTGAAAAAAAGGGTTGAATTTCCTCACACTATGAGCACAGAGTTGATAAAAGACACAAAAGGAGCATTTTCACACAGATACTATTGACAATGTGTGGATGTTCAGTCTGTGGTGCACTTTTATGAGAGAAGATGCTTCAGATGGAGACTCTCTTATAGTTGAACTAACTATACTATAATCAGTACTATATCAGACAGTGCAACACCACAGCTCCCAGTACCTCCCACTCCCACTATCGAAGCTTGTGAAGCGCAGTTTCAGGAGCGGGAACACACCCCAATTACACCCCTTCCGGCTCCTATAGAAACCAGCCTAACCCCTCTTCCCCCTCTTTCGCTCTCGTATTCGACTTTGTGGCCAAAGTGATACTGTCTCCTTTGATATGAGTACAGCCTATTTTGTAGTGGACTGATAGTAACACAGCAGATTATGATGGTGCATTTTTGAGTGAAAACCTGTTAATATCATGTTAACATGAACTCAATAAGCACAACTGCCAGGTCTCACTTCCTGTTTATTTCTTTGATTTGTCCTCCTGTTAGACTGATAACAACTTCCTGTAATAAAACGTATGATGATGCTATCTTATCAACATTTCTTCACCACTGTATCAAACATATAAAGATAGTCGTGATAATATTCAGATGTCCCACACATAGACAGGTCTGAGAGCTGTAGAATCTAAGATGGTCATAACAATTACTCTCTCCTGTAATTCCTCACTAACGTGTTCAGGTTGTGGAAGGTTTCCAGTGTTAACTGTCTGACTCCGCACGCACGCACGCACGCACGCACGCACGCACGCACGCACGCACGCACACTTCCAGCAGCCAGGAGAGCAGAACAACTTGTTTCCAGAGGCTGTTATTCTAGTGGTGTTAATTACCGTGAATGAACTGGCTCAGCACACACACACACACATATCCCCCCCCCCCCACACACACACACACACATATACACACCATCTTCAGTTTCATAGCACAAGACACACGACTGGAGGCACTTGGGAAAATTGAATTGTCTGTTACTAGCCTCTTTCATCCTCTTCCCTTTTCTCTTCCTCACCTCTATCTTTTCTCTGCCTCTCTCTCTCTTTCTCTGTCTGTGTGCACTGCTGCCACTGTGCAGAGGCAGTTTCTGTTCAGATACAGTAGTCTGTTATTACTGCTGTCACAGTGAGGAGCAGTGAGTGAGGAGCTATTGTGAACAGTAAGTAGTTTTCAGAGTGAAGCCATTAATGTCTGAACACTGTGAACAGATGAGTTGGAGTTTATGGTACAGCATCAATGCAACGACCATCAACTTTTATGTTTAAAGTTTCATACTTATAACCTATAATGATAGCTACTCACTGATGAAGACTAGTTGAAAGGAAAAAAAGCAAGAAAGGGGTGCTTTAGTTGACAGCTACTCACAAGGTCAACAATCAACCTTTCCTGTTCAGTTCAAAACGCTTTTTACTATTTGAGCTCCAAAACAGCACCAATGTCAACTCAAGGTCCACTTACTAGCTACCAGTTAAGATTTCAGTCCTGAAACTTCTAAGAAAAATGAAGAAAAAGGCGTTTAACAGCAACAGCTCCATGACAACTGATGGAAACGGTGGTAGAAAGCTCTTGAACTAGCTTCTAAGTATACTATAAGGGTTGTTTCCTGTTATGAAGTCGGTATGTGAGCGTTTTCCTTATTGTTCTACGCTGTCCTCTCCCTCACACTGCAGCAGAGTCATTCTGGATCTCACAAAGTCAGTTCCTTCCAACAGGAGTGGTTCATAGGCCTCCAAGCACCAAACAGTCCAAATCCTGCCAGAGACATGCAGCAACAAGCAGAGACACAAACACACACATCACACACACTCAACACAAACTCATGATTTCATGTAGAAAAATAATGTAAAGAATCTACCATCAGAATGTCTGTTATGTGTATCTAGTAGCTTCATGTTGGAATTAATTAAGACTAACACTGAGCACATATACAGAGCCATTTGTCTGCAAACTGCACCAACTGTGCATTTGCAGCACGTTAAGCCTGATTTGATCCACCACCATTTCAAGAGAAACAGTGTGTGTGAGTGGAGTGCGGAGAGGAGAGGCGGGCATGTTGAACAATGAGCGTGTGTAATGTGGAGCACATTCATGGTTTTGGATGTGCATGCAGAACAACATCTGGTTGAGTATTCAGAGCTGAAGCAGACACCACATCAGTATTCTCTCTGCTCCAGTCTCTCTCTAATCAATTATTTACATTGTTCTATGAGAGACAAGGTCATATTTCAACCAACACACACACACACACACACACACACCATTGTATTACACATTTACACTGTAATGGTACTAGTGATTAGCTTATACATTCGGTCTCTTGATGTATGCGAGAATAAACTTCCACTGCTGGTGATGCAAAGTCAGATAAACCTTTTTGTTTAATTATTTAATGAAAAACAGAAAATAGCTGATAATTCAACTACATCATTATAAAAGGGTGATGATTTCAATTCGTACTACTTTGGACACAATGTGCCTAAACTGATATTTATAGAATAATGCATATTCTGCCTATGACTGACTGTTCTTAACTTCTCAACAACAGCAAACCATTAACTCCTGAATGAATAATGAGTTCTAATTAGTTCCAATATGTGTGCCAAAGCTGAAGAAATCCCCTCCAGGTGTTCCTGAGATACAAACATCAGAGCAGAGCATCATGACAGAGCTTCATCTCACTACAGAAACCGTGAAACCGCTTTACTGCTTTTGCCGGCTGATAAATAGGTTAGTTTTGTGTGTGTGTGTGTGTGTGTGTGTGTGTGTGTGTGTGTGTGTGTGTGTGTGTGTGTGTGTGTGTGTGTGTGTGTGTGTGTGTGTGTGTGTGTGTGTGTGTGAGAGAGTGTGTGTTAGAGTGAACATGTTAGAGTGATAATGGTGGCACTCAGCCAGTTCAGACCCCCTGGGGAGAGAAGAGTCTAGCTGGGTGAATGAACCCTGTGACACTCTAAGACTATGTAATGTACCAGGGCTGCAACATATTAGAAATATATATATATATATATATATGTACATATATTGCCATATGAAAAAAATGGAAAAAACGGAAATTTCACCTGATATATGCAGTGTGATATTCATGTGCAGATACACAATTAATCATCATTTGTATCATGTTGCTACTTTAAAGTCTATCCTCCGCTAACAAAAAAACAACACTTCCCCTCCTGCTTCTACCACACTTGGTTCAGTCCTCCGGCCAGAAATCAGCTTGGACTCCACTTTCTGCTTTCGGTATACAGCTGTGACACTGGCATGGACAGGTGGACACATTTCTTAATAGACTTTACAAATGGACTTATGTGTCACGGCTGTATCATTTACATGTAATCTACCATTTCTAACAATGCTTAAGCTGCTTAGTGGAAGATAAACAGGGAAAACTCCCAAAGTCAAGCAAATCACTCTGTAAGATATGGCGTAACTGTTTCACTTTAACCATGCAGAGCGGGGACGAGGTGATGCTGATAACTGAAGACCTGCCTCTAACATCCAGGTGACACAGTCATCACGTTACTATGTGCTGCTCCTGATCAGTTTATCATACATAACAACAGGCAGTGTGGTTGTTTGATGAAGTGATGAAGTGCACTCCTTCATCAGAGCACATTGGGAACTGATCAAACTGTTTGTGTTTGTGTGTGTGTGTGTGTGTGTGTGTGTGTGTGTGTGTGTGTGTGTGTGTGTGTGTGTGTGTGTGTGTGTGTGTGTGTGTGTGTGTGTGTGTGTGTGTGTGTGTATCCAGGAACTCTTAAATCACACTAAATCATGTAATAACCTTCAGACTTTTATTGTAGATTAGTCATGGAAAATGAGAAGCTTGCGAAATGTCCTTTGTATGAAGCATGACGTGTTTGAGTTCCTTTGCCTATTTGACAATATAAAATGAAACTATATATAGTGCAGCCCAAAATGACACATTATATTTCTGTAATATTATATTTCACACGCCTTGCAACCAAGTAAAAAGCCTGATACCTGACCACTTCATGAGCATGTCAAATAAAAGGTAAAAAATATTCAAATCAGTGTAACAAAGCCATGGCTCTCACTCATCACATCCTGCATACTAAACACTGAACTCTTTCTCCTCTGAAGGAAAACATGTATTTATTACATCAGCCAGCATCTGATCCTTGTGACACCTCATACACAGCGTATACTAAATGCATGTGCACATCTCCCACACAACACAGTACTTTCTACAGTGATTCCACTCTCTTACATTTGAAATGGTGGATGAATTCTGCACATGATGATCCAAAAAGTGAGCCTTCCAAACCCAGACTGCTGAGCATGTTAGTGGATGCAGTTTACAGTTGAACTCACTTGGTAATAAATGTGTAAGAAGTTAAACTCCAGTTGGTCCTCAGTAACAGGTAGGACAGCACTCTGATTCAATGATTTATTCATACACAGAGACGTCTGAGTCTCTCCTCACTATACTAACTGCTCACAGTGCTGCAACCAAGACACAGTTTATTATAATGCAATGACTCAGCCAATGGAACAGCAGGCTGGATACATTGTTACATTTTCCAAACACACCGATTTGATTGTAGGAAAATGAAAGCAGTGTTGATGTTGATGGTGATGAGTTAGAAGCTTCAACAGTCTGCCAGTTGATTTTCATTAGCATGGAAGTAAATCAAAAGCAACTGTTGCCTTGGAGGCAAATACAATCTACAGCAAACACTACAGCATGGTGTGCAAGATGACCAGCAGTAAATCACTCATGTAATATGTACTTTTTTATTTAGTAAATGGACTTAAGATATGCAGAATCACTTGGCTGGTTCAAAGTACTGGTAAAGTAGTCTCATCAGCATAGTCAATCATTTCTATCCTGCCTGTCTACACACTGACAAGTATAAAGTAGTGTGTGTGTGTGTGTGTGTGTGTGTGTGTGTGTGTGTGTGTGGGGGGGGGGATGTGAACAAGAAGAGAATGTGTTACACGGCATGATTACATACAAAGTTGATGCAAAGAGGAGCGCTTCAGTAGCTGAGTGGTTAAAGCACATGCCACATAATGGCAAGGGACCTTTGCTGCAGGTCATTCCCCTCTTTCTGTCCCTGTTTCCTGTCAGGCTCTATGCTATGTACTGACAAATAAAGGCAAAAGAATATTATTTATAAAATAAAATGCAAAGTTTTATGAATGTACTTAATGACCATACAGAGAGCAAAGAGGTTAAAGAAGAGAAAGAAGCAGAGTTCCTGCTGAGTTCTGAGTTAAGTCAGAGACTAACTGAACACACACACCTCCCACACTTACAGCTAATGTACAGTAATGTATTTTGGCAAACTAATGATCCAATGTTCAAACTCAGGCGAGTAGCATGAGACAAATATTTGCTTTGTGTTCTGTCTGAACACAGATTTAAAGACTCAGGAGGGATCTCAGATTGAGTCCATCTATCTATATCAGCAATGCATCTCATCATATGATATTTTGTATTAGAATAAAGTTACACACTGATCTGTTCCATGTAGTCCTGCTTCAAGTGTCACATTATCTCCTCTGCAACCCTCTCCATGCTGTTATGGAACAAACTGTTATGCAGTTACTCCAAAAGCAACACACAGCTCACCCAATCACAATTTAGAATGATATTGAAAGGGCATGCTTTTAATATGGAAATATAGACAGGCCTGTCATTTATCAGAACTCATTTAGTGGAATACAAACCAATGACTATATCATTTTCCACACAGTACAAGTCATACCACTGCTAACACACACACACACCTACACACACCAGCATGTTTGGTATGAAAGCTGTAGCATAGACTACTACCAGGTGAGGTAACAGTGCTATAGATAATCATACATTAACTACTGTAAACTGTATTATCATACACTTCACAGTGTACATCACCTCACCACTGTGCTGGTTTGTGTTGCAGAGAAGAATCTCATAGTCCACACACGTGCACGTAGGGAGAGCAATTGTGTGTGTGTGTGTGTGTGTGTGTGTGTGTGTGTGTGTGTGTGTGTGTGTGTGTGTGTGTGTGTGTGTGTGTGTGTGTGTGTGTGTGTGTATGGACACAAAGAAGGTTAGCCACAATGTTTTGTAACTATCCATTCAACAACAGTTATCTAACCAGTCACACTCACTGTTCAGCTGTCTGTGTGTGTGTGTGTGTGTGTGTGTGTGTGCGCGTGTGTGTGTGTGTCAAGGGGAAACTGCGGGCCTGAAACAATGAGCATTTTATGAGAAGAGTTTTCCTCTCCCTCCTCTCAGTGGTCATCAGAGCATGCAGGGACTGGAGAGACTGGCAGGTTCAGTCTACTATCAGTTCATACAGCACAGCAGCAGCCTCTGATTCATTCATATTCACAGCTCCTACTCTTTTTACATCACTCAGTCATGAGCACAGTACACTGAGAGTACACACTGTACCTTCAAACTGAAGAAATATACTACTGGATCTCCACATCACCTTGAAACTGTAGATATTCATACACCAACATCCTCTTAGAAGGAGGATAGCTTTGTAAAAGTGGGTTTGTGACTGCAGACCCAAATACATTTCACTTTTACCCTCACATACTGTTCATATTCTGAATCATAATGAATCGCTACACCAATTCACATTCATAAATTCCCGATCAGTCATTAATAAATGTTAGATTAATCCTTCTATTTGCTTAATTTTATATACATTTTATTTTCATTTTTGTATACTGTGGGTCACGTTAGGAAAAGTCTGGCTAAAAGAAATGTTTTAAGCTGTTGTTACAGCTCTTAAATGTAAGAATAGGTCAAATTTGACCCTGAACAGCATGTAAGGGTTATAAAACGTTTGAATATTTTATGTTCATGTAATAACATTTTAAGTCAAAATGTTGTCCATGCAGTGTTTACACAGTGCAGACAATGTCTAAATGTTGCTATCTACAGTATGTCATATGTGCTCTTTAACACAACACCACCTTTACTGCAGCACTGTTGAGGGCAGTAATACAACCACAGAGATTTATTGAAGAGATCACACACACACACACACAAACAAACAAACACACACACACACAAACAAACACACACACACACACACACACACACACACACACACACAGGCTGCTGCAGCTTGCTAGCTACCATCTGTTCGATTAGCAGACCTAAATAGTACAGTGGTTTAACGAGGCCTTAGCACCACATGTTCACAAACACACACACGTGCACACACACACACACACACACACACACACACACACACACACACACACAAACACATACATCCACAGGGGACAGATTAAGCAGTTGTACAGTGTCTGCAGTCTGAATTCAGTGCTTTCCCTCCACTGTGGGGTTTGATGGCGGTAAACACTGGGGATGTAAACAGAATACTGAAGAGTCTGTCAGTGACAAAGAAAGAAATACTGAACAGAACTGAGAACAAATGTGAGCTGTGTAAACACACTCAGCCAACACTTCCAGCACTGGAACGGATTTCGTAATGATGCTTGCAAACAGTGTGGTCCCAGGCAGACAGAGGAGGCACATGCATCCTAAAGTCTGAACCATGTGAACCATCATTCTGCCCTGATCGCCATCACATTACATTACATATTGCATTAAGAGTCCTTTTTTTTTTTTTGTCGTTACCTAAGCAACAATTCTGTTTAAGGGTCTTGCATTTAAAATGGCTCTGTCTCTCTCTCTGTTGGGCAGTTTAACTGAGCGGGGCTTGTGTCTTTGTCCTGTCCCTCCCCACTGTGATGTGACAGTGTTTATATCAAACAACCCCCGCTGCTCTCAAACACAGAGCTGAGAGGCTCGCTGTTTGCTTGTTTATTCAAAGTTTATTATTAAATGTGTTGTATGTCCAAATTGCACCACATTCAACACTGCACATTGTTGGGTCTCCACCAATAAACCTGCCAAGTGTGAAGTCGATCAGATGAACAGTTCAAGAGATATGCCAAGGACACACACACACACACACACACACAGGGATTCCCTGCCTTTTAGTTAGATGTTAGTTAGAAGTGCAGTGCCTGTTCGAAACATATCAGAGACATCCTACAGTGAGTTTTGAACTTACATGCCACATTTGGTTCCCAGTACCCAGTTCAATAGCTTATCAGTAAGGTAATCCCCACCTCCAACCACAGTGTGGGTTGCCATGGCACAGTGACACTGTCTGGATTTCCGCTCGTTGACTCCACATGAAGAGGAAGCAAATGTAAAATGTTGTTTATGAGGTATTTTTATATATTTCCTAAGAATTGCTGATCCAAAAAAATGTCACACTTTACACTGCACTTCATTGAGCCCCCAGCAATACATCCACCAGGTATGAAGTAGGTCAGATCAGTGGTTGTCATGATATGCCAAGGACATACATACATACAGACATACAGGCAGACAGATTCCTTGTTTTATATATACAGTATAGAGATGTGTTTTAAAAGTAAGGCGGATTTCTTACAGTCCAGCAGCAATACAGCAACATCTGCTGCTTACATGAAAACACTCCTGAAGCAGTCCAAACTATTCTTGTTCATGCAAACCTGATCATGAAAATGTCCTGATAGACATCTAAAGGCGCCAAAAGAAATGATGTATGGTAAGCAACAAGGATCAATTAAGATAATGATATGATAAGTTATCTATAGCTATCTCCATGAATCAGTTGTCATAGTTACAGTTGTAGGGCTGCTACAAACAATTATGTTCAATATCAAGTCATCTGTTGATTATTTTCTCGCTGCATCAATTAGTTGTTTGGTTTATAAAATGTTAGAAAATGTTTATAAAAGGTTGATCACAGCTTGCTGAAGATCAAGATGACGTCTTCAAATGTCTTGTTATGTCCTCAACACAAAGATCTTCAGTTTACTGTCAAAGAGGACTAAAGAAATCACCTAATATTCATAAGCTGGAATATGAGATTTATTTCTTTAAAAAATGACAATATGATTCATCAATTATCAAAAATAGTTGTTAATTAATTTAACAGTTGACAATTAAACAATTCATCGATTAATAGCTGCATTACACAGCTGTCTCCGTGTCATCTAATTAAACTGCCAATCCTGAGGAGAACCATGAAATGTAGCTAAAAGCCCTATAAAAGCTTCTACACTCTTAAAGGTATCAACTTACTGCACAAAGACAAGCAGCAGAGAAGCTTCATCAATCCATTCATAAACTGCTTGAGCACTCCAGGAGTAAACCTGCACTGTGTCAATGTCTCTACTTGTTTACCCCTTTCATTTAGGAGACGTCTTTATTTTAGTGATGAGGATGTTGATAAGAGGAGCATGTTGTCACAGATCAGCTGGATAAGCTTTGTGTGCAGATCTCTGTGACGCTTTCTTTCTCCTCCTTACTTCCTACACGATTATCTTTGAGCCATCCCTCTCTCTTTTTTGTCTTTTTTTCCTCCTTCCTCTTTGTTTCGTGCTCTTCCTCCATCTTCCTCTCATGTCTCCAGATTCTGTGTGTGAACGTTTGGTGACAGAGTGAAGGAGAGAGAGCAGCAGACACAATGACTGACAGCTCCAGACTGAGCTGGATTTTTCTGGGTTCATGTCAGGGCCAGTGACTGACATCATGGAAAATAGATTTTCATAATTCTGCATCATTATGACCACTTGTCAGGCCTGATCTGGCAAGAACACAGTGTGTGTGTGTGTGTGTGTGTGTGTGTGTGTGTGTGTGTGTGTGTGTGTGTGTGTGTGTGTGCGCGTGTGTGTGTGTGTGTGTGTGTGTGTGTGTGTGTGTGTGTGTGTGTGCGCGCGTGTGTGTGTGTGTGTGTGTGTGTGTGTGTGTGTGTGTGTGTGTGTGTGTGTGTGTGTGTGTGTGTCCAGGTCCAAAAACAAACAAGTCTTTCAGCAACATTTGCCCCAAAACTTGAGTTCAGAATCTTCAATGAAGCCTGCGACTACAATACGCATACAAACACACACACTCATGCGTAAATAGAGCGTGTGCGCGTGTGTGTGATGTGTAGGAGCTGCAGTGCTGTCTGTGTTTGTTGGCTTGTTAAATCTAATCACAGTTTGGTTTAAATTTAGTCGCAGCTTAATTACACAGCACATAAGACTGAAACCTCACAGTGCTATTCTGGCGCCCAAAAATATAAGAATGGTCTTGCTATTACAAGGCCTGTTTACTGTTGGCTCTGTGCAGCCAAAACCACACAGAGGAACATCCACATCTCATCAGGGGACAAAGCTTTCAACCTAAACAACTTTTCATCATTGTAACTGCTGAGACTTTAGTTTGAGCTTCATTATAAAGCACAAACAGTGATGTAGAACAGCTTTATGTTGCATTTCTATGAGAAGTAAGTCGAAGTGTGGCTTACACAGACTGCTGCTGTACAGCTGCTTAGAACAAAAATCACACAGTGAGAGTGGGAGAAAAAGAGAGAGAGAGCTGTGACTCAACCCTAAACTATTTGACGCAAACATCAACAAAGTCAGTGCGTGTGTGTGTGTGTGTGTGTGTGTGTGTGTGTGTGTGTGTGTGTGTGTGTGTGTGTGTGTGTGTGTGTGTGTGTGTTTGACATTGATCCAGCAGAGCAGCAGGACACATATTCTGCCGTGTCAGGGAAAAAGCTTGTCTCTGTGTGTTTGCAGTGAACTATTGTAACTCCTCAGCCTCAGTCAGCCTCAAAGTAAAACCTCGCTCAACCTCTCCTCTCTGACATTTAGAAGGACGAGCAGGGCAGTCTTTACTTCTCTGTCACATTATTGGTCAAATGATGTTAAGAAACTTACATTAAGACCTGTCAATGTAGAAATGACTATTTTGGGTTTCACCTAAAAAATACACAGATTAAAACTCATGTTTACCCAAATGTGTATGTCCCTGTGCACCTAAGAATAATTTCTCCTGCTCCAAAAGGCACAGCTCACATCTCTCTGAAAATACCTCCAGTGATTGACAGTGAAGACACAACTGTGCGTCTAATTATGCAGTAAGTTATAGGAAAGGATTCATCTACAGGGTGTTTGCAGAAATGTATATTTAAAGATTTTTCAATGGATTTTTTTACCTGTTTTATATCCAACCCTTACATACTGTTCAGGGTCAGATTTGACCCTTTTTTTTATTTGAGAGCTGTAAAAACACCATACACACATTTATTTTAGCTTGACTTTTCCTAATGTGCCCCACATCATACAAACATGGAAATAAAATGTTGATGTATTCATCATCAACATTTATTAATGGCATAAATGTGAATTGGTGTAGAGACTCATTATGAGTCTGTAAGGGTTAACAAATGATGTAATACTGAATCTGTAAATAAATGTGTCATTAAGTTGCAAAATGCACTACTGATGTGACAAAATATGTCCAAGGTCCAACATCTGGAAGAGTGTCAATGATTAAGAAATTAAGTAATATCCGATAGTTACATGGTGAGACTGTCAGCTGTTAACTGCCATTGAGATCAACTATAATAGTACATCATTTACCATATAACCAACTGAATCATGTCCATTATGACATCAGTCATACTGATGAACTTATTAATCATTTATATAATTAATTCACTGACACACCTATGTACAGTAGGGGCTGTAAATGAATACATTAAATGTAATTATATAATTGAATTGTTAAAAAACAAAAAAACAAAAAAACAGACAACTCAATTGTGAAATGAATATGTGACATTAAAAAAAAGCAGCACTTCTCTCATGGGTCTGACCCAATGCACTGACTGCACTGCATGACTGACAGGAGTCACATAACTACACTTTCATTGATTGGAAAATGTAGGTCGAGCTGAAACAAGTTGAAATAATTCAACATCAACGATGTTGTAGTGATAGCAGAGAGTTCACAACCCAACACAGCTGCAGAGAGAGAGAGAGAGACAGAGAGAGAGAGAGAGAGAGAGAGAGAGAGAGAGAGAGAGAGAGAGAGAGAGAGAGAGAGATTGTATTTGTATATTTGTTCATTTTTTTCAAGTGTAGGTATGGTCAGAATGTTTTTTTTCCATCTTAATACATGTAGACCAGCCATATGCAGCATGTGAGCATGTCAATGTTGCTGTTGTTGTTCCATGTGCACTCTTCTCCCAAAAATGACTCACGCTGACTAACAGAACATTTACAACATTACAATGCCCTCTTCTCTCACAAAATGCTACTTCACTGCGCAGGCTAAAAGCAGCCGTCCAGACAGAGGTGAGGAGTCAGCTGTGATGCATGTGTGCCAAGACTTTATAGTCCTGTTCATACTGTATATTTGTCAGCATAAATGTCAGGCTGGGAGAAGGAATCTGGAGTTTATGAAATTAGCTGCAGACACCAGAAATGAAAATAAAATCAACTATTCTGACAGTCAGATCATTATTCCAGTCATTCATCAAGTAAAATCTAGTTTTCTAACCAGTTTGATCTGGTATACAGTGTTGTAGATGAATGATGTTTGCTTTGAACTAAATGAGTGAGTAGAAGACATCAGCTGGAGCTGTGGGAACATGTTTAGAATATTTGTATGGTGCAGCTCTTGTGCACATGTTGAGGTGTGAAACTGCTGATGATCTTCAGATTCTAACCATGATGTTTATCATAATATGTATACTTTTTTCATGCTCTATGTATTGTTAGTCATTGATTTTAATGGCTCAGGCTTCTTGAATGTAAAAACGTTCCTCTGTTTAACATTGTAATTAATTGTCTTTGGCTTTTGGCTTGTTGGTCAAATAAAAAAAAACATTTGATGACATCATGTTGGCTCTGTGAAACTGCTGGGCATTTTTCCACTGTTCAACACACCACATGAATAATGGAGGTAATGGAACAGGGCATACATCATCTACAGTATATGTTATCCTATAGGCTTTCAAACAGAACTGAGTTGAGTTCTATCACTGAGGAAAGAACTACTGCATGAACCAAAACTCCAACTGTGTGCAGACCAAGTCACAAGCATGCATTCCCTCTCTCCCTCTCCCTCTCTCTCTCTCTCTCTCTCTCACACACACACACACACCTCTCATGTTCATGTGTGAAAGCCAAGAGACAAACACAGCAGGATTGTTGAGCATGTTAATTGAAACCAGGCACAGTGAACCTCCATCTCTCTGTGTCTCTGTTTTAAGTGCCTCCACTCACTGTGAATGCAGTTTGTATCAGAGTCTCCGACCTTGCCTCTGTTCATGTCTGGATTTAAGGAAATGAACCTGGTAGAGATACAGAAAACCTGTTTTAGTGTCCAGCAGGTCTCTCTCTGGTTTCCCCTCTCTATGTGTCCTTCTCCATCTCCTTTCATTCCTCTCTCTACCTCCATCCCCTCTTCTTCTATTTTACATACACTCGTTTGTCGTGGCTGTGTCTGTTTTTGCCACTGAGCTGTGCTGCCCCCCGCTGCCCCCTCACCCACCACCCAACAACCCCATTCCCCCCCCCCCCCCCACTTCAGAGATGGTTTGAGGTCAACCGGCTCACGTGTCTCCGTCTCCTGCTACAGCATGTGGGCTAGAAATTCCACCATCCCACCGTTTCAAATTGCATGTTTCCTGGCTCGAAAAGAGCGCGCACACACAAAGCCTGCCTCCTGCAAAATGGAGCGCTAACACACACACATACACACACACACACACACATCATCACATGCATATTATTCACTTACAAACACACATGCAACAGGAAAGGCATTATATAAGCAACAACCTGCTTGTCTGAAGACAGAAAGCTGTGTAGTGGTTTCAGAAGGGAGATTATTGCTCAATTGACCAATCAAAATGATTCTCTATCAATCTTTCACTTCATATATATTGACAATTATATATCTATTCCATTTATGACAAGTGGAGAAAGCTAAGCAAATGATTTAATCACAATTGAGGATGTGGAAAATGAAATAAATATCATAATTAACTCTCACATGTACCTGAGTAATGATGAATGAATACACCTGTGCACACCTCACAGAAAAATGAACACAAGACTCTGAATAATGAGCCAGTCTTATTTATTCAACATAATAAGTAGATAAGAACACTATTTGGTATTTGTTTGTTAAAAGTCTCAATAAATTCTCAATAAAATACGACTGTTTAATTACCAGTGTCAAAATAATATCAACATATTTGAATCACACTTTTATGACTTGTGTGATCTCATTATGTTGCTCACCGGTATTTTTTAGAGTGACATTATTTTTTAAAACACAGTTGTTGAAGAACTGCAACATTTATATCCAGACAAACTGTGTCTCATACTGAACATTTACTGCCAACATCCAGCATACCTGACCTCACCGTCTCTCTCTGCTGCACACTGGCCTCACACACTCTGCACTCAACACTTCCAAACAAGCTGTGCCACTCTGCTATTCTCCCACTTTATCTCAGTTCAGCTTGGTTTTCCCCCAGAATCACATTAAATGAAGCCAAAGCACCCATATGACTGATAAAACATTGTTCTTATGTACCAGCCTGTTCTGCACCTTCCCCCAGCTCCCCCCCCTTTCCCATTAATTAACCAGCCTTATTTTCACATATGGAAATCAGAGTATTGTTTTAATGACTCAACTCACTGTTCAGTTGGATATTTGTACAATAAGACATATTTCATTCTCTGTAACAAAAATCATACAGAATTATGCTTCTTGAAGTAAGTATGTGTAATATACTTCAAGAGCACATTTAAAAAGACACACAGCACAGCACAGTGTTTATTTTGTAGCTTGACTGGCTGACAGAAGGAACTGGTTCATATTCTTTCAAGTGGGGTACTTATCCATAGTCAGTGTATAACCTGTGGTAGATTTGGGTGGCTTTGGAGTGGCACTGAAGCCAAATAATGTATTACTGTGGACGGGGACAGCAGCAAAGTGTATTTTAGCCCCCTAAAAAACATCAGGCAACGGTACTTTCTGACCCAAACAGCTGCTCTGTGGTGATACATAGTGCACAGCATGCATAGGAATACACAAGTTATACGGTTGAGATAATGCAGTGCCAAAGGAAAGGATTGTCTGACTGTAAGTTTAGGCAGCGGAAATATTCTAAATACTGTGTACACTTTTTTAGATTGATTTTTATATATATATTTGATATTTTTAGGTGACAAAAATAGTTTTGACTAAGCTTTCTTGCTGTTACTCCTGCCCGCTTCTCCAAACCAGGAGCATGCAGCTAATACACTGACTATAGATTACTATTCCTTTAAATCAGCCCTTGCTAATAAAATGTAGTGACCACTGTGGAGGTTTCAGGTTGTCATTGGTCTGTTTCAGCCTGATGGTCATCAAAGAGTTTCTCCATGTGCTGAACAACTGGAACCTGACTCACTGCCAGCATGAACATCAGCAGTAACCTTTTTTTTAAATCTCTGTGGGTGCACTCAGCTGAAAGACATGGTGAGGTTTGACACATGCATCTGCATTTAATGTATTCAATGTGCGCGCACACACACACACACACACACACACACACAAACACAATAAAGGGAGGTTCTCCCCGAGCAGCAGCAGCAGCAGCCAGGCACAGTTCTGAGCCCAGAATCATGTGGAGATCACAGACTGCACTTTCTACACAGGAAAAACCCACCTCTCCTTTATATGTGTGTGTGTGTGTGTGTGTGTGTGTGTGTGTGTGTGTGTGTGTGTGTGTGTGTGTGTGTGTGTGTGTGTGTGTGTGTGTGTGTGGACCTCCACCCACTAAATCAATCTGTGTTGGATCTTCATTCACATAACAATAGTCAGCAATGATTCATGCTGCACTGTCCTAAGCAGGTTACAGAGCGGCACTAAGGTCCACACATGACACTGACCTCACACAGCTCCCCTCATCCTCAAACACATACATTTGACAAATCTTATTATAAACTATGATGATTTTCAACAGCTATAATTTGGGATATACTGTCACAGTATCACAGCACTACTATGAGTGTTTAATCATCATAATCAGACTGTTTAATGGTTGTGCACTGAACTGTTTCACTGTTTCACTGCTGCACTTATCACTGAACTCACTTCATGTCAACACATCTTCATCAATTCATTATGTAACATTTACAATTGACTTGAAGTGATGGATAAGGACAGCAGTATATAGCAAAATGATAGCATATTATCACAATATCATTGCAGTGTAAGTAAATAAATGACATTATTGAATGAAGGCCCTGAGCTGATAAAGAAGTGGGTGATTAGGTTTCATGCTGATAGAAAGCTCACAGAGACAAACAGCAGGCAATCACAGTCAAACGCATGCATCACTTAAAGCTTTATTATGGCTGATATTAATGTGTGGGAGTGTGCTCATTCACCATAATCCCTGACAGTTACTATTGTAAAACAAGACTGTTTCTTCCAGGTTGGCAGTCAATGGCCACGCACATCCTCTGACCTCTGTGCAGATGGAAATAAATATAAAAACATGCAGGAAATCTATTCAACACTAAGTACAGGCTGAGAGGCTCAGTCAGTATGTGCACTGTGGCTGGAGGAGTGTGTGTGTGCACAGGTACTCTCTATCACACTGCTTTACAACTGAATCAACATCACAGGCTGCCTTCATGGTGACAGCAGTGATAGTGGTAGTACTAGTGCTACTGATATGGTAAGAGTGGTGGATGCAGTAGCAGCAGCAGTGGTACAACCAGCTGTTCATGACATAATGCCTTGCTTGGTAGGCCACTTAGGATGCATACCATGTAACTGCAGAGACTGTGGTTTGTCATCCCTCTCTAACAGTTTTCTTTCAACATTCAAAGAAAGGCAAAAAATGCCGACAAATAATCTTAAAAACTATTTATTTTGGGGGAGGACTGCACACTGGACTCTTGAACTAGGTATTTCTAAAGTCAATTTTCTTTTATGTTACTAAAAACTGTCAATTACAACAGGCATGCCTTTGAATGTAGAGGAGTGTCTACTCACTGTACAACTTCTTTAAAGGGGACATATTTTGCTCATTTCCAGCTCTATATTTTGCATGATTCATCCTTATTTATCTTATACTGGTCCTTTATGCAGCCCCTCACTCCAGCCTTTGTCTCTAATGGCGCTTTTCCTCTACACAGTTCCAGCACGATTCGCCTCGCCTCGGCTCGCCTCGACTCGGTACGGTTCCAGAACAGACCTTTAGTCCATTACAAAAAAGTACCTACTCAACATGGGCGGGGTCGTCATAGCACGGCTCCACAAAACACAAACAATGGAGGACATTGAGGCAGTGGTGTACTTGCTGCTGTATGTGGCTTTTTGTCACACACAAAGCAAGAAAATTGAGCCTTATGGCTGTAACTATGGCTGTAACGCTGTTGTCAGTATTTAAAAATGCCGGGTTTGATTCTTGTGTGGGACGGCTCATGACTCTTCCAGCGACAACTACCAATCAGCGGCCAGCAGTGTGTCGACGTCACATTTTAGTACCGGCTTGGCTCGCTTGGAACCTCACCAGAGCAGGTACTAAAAAAGTACCAGGTACCAGGTACTATCCCTAGTGGAAACGCAAAAAGAACCGAGGCGAGGCGAGGCGAGTCGTGCTGGAACTGTGTAGTGGATAAGCGCTTTAACAGGCAGTTTTAGCTCCTGTCTCTTTAAGATCCCCCTCCTGATGAACCCACTCTGTTCTGATTGGCCAACTTTTTAGATGCCTGCTGAAGGGCAGCTGTATCAGAGTCATGTTAAGTTACTGCTAATTAAAAATAACATATCCTACTTTTACTGCTTTATATTAAAAGCTTTTCAATGACTAAATAATGGGTGTCATGGCTCAGCATTACTACCCCCAAAACAATGGAAAAATGCCATAATGGTGGCAGAGCAGAGCAGTGAACTGATGTGCTGTGTGTGGAGCAGATGACCACATGAAGAAATCACTCATCAGCTGACATCAGCTCTGTTTGAGAGTAGAAAAAACTGTTGGAACCCAAGTGTTCAGAGCAGTCTGAAGCCACTGCTGTTTGTTCACATGGATTACTTCTACATTTGTTTATCTCACTATCTGACACTGTTTGATATGAACATCCAATACTGTAACATTATATATATATATGAGTGAAAGCAGGGAAAAGCACAATATAGGTCCTCTTAAATAATCTCCATCAGTTAAGCCTAATAGTTTTCCTCACTTCTGATACACACAGTATGCAGACACTTTGAAAAGTGTCTCTCTCTCCATCATGCTAAAGCTGTCTGAGAGCTGTGAAATACAACAGAAAGGTGACACACTGTGCTCTACGGGTTCTAATGCAACTTAACTGTACTGCACTTCTGCAGTAGCCAGCACTGTTGGGAGCTCAGAAACAATCCCCATGCATGCTTTATGCATGGGTCTGGGACTTCTTTCAAAGGGCCCCCAGACCCTCAGAGAACAGCACACTCTCCTTTATGACTTATCTGCCACTTCTAGCTGATTGCATGTGAATTGTGTCAAGCAGGGTCTGAAATGAATACTCAACTTTTTATCTCAATGAAATGCACAGAAACACAAAAAGGCTATTTATTATTTTGGCTGGTAGATTTGAACATTTCCCAGTCCTCCTGGCAGGCGACTAAAAAACTTAATTTTGTCAACTTTGAAATGACAAATAATCCTCACTGAGAGCCTGTCACACCTAGAAAAATAGAAATACTGTAAGAGCTAGAGCAGCATAACAAGGGTAGAGTTGTGTACTGTGTGTGTGTGTGTGTGTGTGTGTGTGTGTGTGTGTGTGTGTGTGTGTGTGTGTGTGTGTGTGTGTGTGTGTGTGTGTGTGTGTGTGTGTGTGTGTGTGTGTGTGTGTGTGTGTGTGTGTGTGTGTGTGTGTGTGTGTGTATTTGGCAGCCATACAGACATCTGCTGTGAAGGTCAAGTTTCAGTCTGTATGGAACCAATCAATGGAGCCAGCAGTAGAACACCCCTCCCTGCCTTCATCTGCTGCACTGGGACATACACACACACACACACACACATATACAGAAAGCAAGCATTCACAAAGCCAAGTATGATTATGCACACATACAGACACAAAGTTATCACGCATACACAAGCCTGTTCCACACACACACATGACACACCCATACTTTTACACAATAGTAGAGGTTTGCTGACAAATCCCATCACAGAGACAGACAGTAAAGCTGCACACACACACAAACACACACACACACACATAATAAACACATGCATGCACACACTGGAGCAGGCAGGCGAGCTCAGCACACACAGACTGACACATGTGTGGAGAGGGAACCTTGCCCTAGATTCTCAAGGAACGATCTCATGTTACATCTCGGGTGTAGCTGGCCTTTGTCTGTGCCGCGCTTCAGTCTTATAGGCCGGCGTGTGCAGCGCTGCAGAGACACTTCATCACACTCAGGTGGACTGCACACACACACCAGGCTTTTCACTGCCTATCTCACTCAAAAAGGCGGCACACTTTTGATGACTGGCCGCTGCCTTTGTTGAAAATTCCAGGTTGTGATGTTGACAGAACGAAAAAGGCGGAACTCGACTGTGAGGGCTGATAGTGCACACATGAGTTCATCTTTTTTTTTAAAGGCAGTGAATGCAATCATTTTTTTGATTTAACGACTAAATAATTACTTTTGCGAGACAAATGTTGAGTATGTTGTGAATACTTTCCACACTGTCACTCAGAGATATTAGCAGAGCAGCAATCAGCAGTAACAAATGAGAGCAGCTGACCATCACACACTGTAGCATTAAACTACTTAAACCAACTCTGAGCTGAAGAATATACCTCTGTCTCATCTTAACAACCCTGCACCCACTCACAGTGTTGAACAGTTATGTCTTTCCTCTGAGCTAACAGAGAAGCAGAGAGGCTGCTCTCACTGCTGGAGATATGATGTTAATAATAACACAGCGGAGCATTCTGACTCCCCCCTCCCTCATTTTATTGTTCCCATACAGGCAGGAGACTGTAAGATGCTTTCAAATTCAGTCATTCATTCATTAATGCCGTTAACTTTTCAAAATAAAAAGGCTGTGGACCTTTTATCTTATCTACCAGTTGTGTTTCATATTGTATTCCAGTGTAATAAGCACATCACTGAATGGTTTGCAGCTAGAGACTGAACAGTATGCCCATTTTCTATTCATTCAATGGAGAACTGGTTTTGAATAGAGAATCAATTCTGAATCGAATTAACACCCATGTATCATGATAGTATTGAATCAGGAGATTTTAAAAAAAAACTTTTATTTTTCATCTTTTTGTTCCATTTAGAATAATATGTAAATGCTTATGGGCACATTCATCTGTCAAACAGTCATTTTTCACTTAAGATGACGACACTTTAAAGGTGCGCTCTGCAACCTTTATCTCAAAAAAAGATCCAGGGACAACCCTCAAACACACTCATATTCATTGATCTTTGTGCTGATTGACCCTGTGACTCCACACTACAGTATGCTGTCATGAAGTACAGTGTTTATTGGTTTTATATTCAAAGACCTAGTTAAAGAATATGTATATATTCATGTTGTAAAAAGCAATAAAACATTTCCTGGTTGAATATAGAAACCAACTGGGTAGAATAAGAGAGAAAAATCACAAATTAATGTTTGGTAGGATATTTTCTCCCTTCGTATTGTGCTACATTTTACCTTAAAAAGGTCTTATACTTATAAAACCAGTTGTTGTTTAGCTCCAGGAGCCTCATGTTGCAGCATGTGTCAGCTGCCTGTATTATAAAGGGGCTTATATGGCTTATATTCACACAAGGCTTCCCCTGAATATACACATCACTAAGAGGAAATTATGCTGTGCAGTGTTTCTTTATATTTGACAACATAACACATAAAGCTTACAATGTGATGTAAGAAAAGAGAAAGAATAAGTGGGAGGGAACTGTGCATATGCTGCTGCTGTTCATGATAATAATGGTCATTCCAGAAGCAACTGTGCTGTAGCGGAAGCTCTAACAATGTACTGTTGTAATGTCAACAGAAACCTTGGACCTTACAGACACCCCCACATCTACTATCCTCACACATCCACTAATAGTTCACTAACACACAAGCATAGAGACAAACACAACACATGACATGTCAGAGTGTCTGATGGCTTTTTAATGTGTCCTAAGTTCAAACAACAGATCGGGGGTCAATACAGTGTGTGTGTGTGTGTGCGTGTGTGTGTGTGTGTGCGCTGACTGCATTGGTGCAGCTTAATGTTTACACAGAAGGAGCTGGTTGATCCCAGGCTTAACTGGACACTGCTGCAATGTTTTTCCAGTTAAAAAGTAACATTAGCAGCAGAGCAGAACTATGTCTCTGCCTTCAGAAATCTACCTACTTGTTGTGGATAGGTTGAGTGGTGAGGTTAAGGTACAGCATAACATCTGGTGGTTGGTGGGAATTTCCCTCCTTGGATATTCATGAAAGTTCTGGCTTCATTTATGTTTAGACTTGAAATACAAGATTTAAAGGCGAGTCAAGCCCGAAGCTGAATGTATTAGATTGAGTTGTTGTTAAAGACATTTTCATGCATGTAATGTATGTCATTGAGAGGAAGCAGCCGTCTGCATTAGAAAGCACAGCATGTAAATAAAGCCACCACAGTGCCTCTCTCTCCATTCACAAGCCTCATTACACTGCAGGACTCCACTACTACAGCCACGCCTCACTACAGAGACCTGAGTGTGTGTGTACACAAACACTGCTGAGAGACACTCCCAGCACACCTCTCTGTCAAGGTGTGTCGTGCTGCACTTCATTTCCAGCCTCTCTCTTTTACTTTTGCTCTGTCTTTCTCCAACACTGCCCGTAACAAACCACAGCTTGTGTGTGTGTATGTGTGTGTGTTCTCACACACATTTGGAGTCCACACGTGGCTTCTCTTTCTGGCCTGAGTGATACAGGAGGACACAGTGGAGAGCTGAGGAGAGGCACTCGGCTGTACACACTGACAGGATGGTGGGAGGGAGACAGGAGCCTGGCTGACTGGTTGTGTGACTGGCAGAACACAGTGTCTGCTTGTCTGACAAGCTGTGCAGCTTTGTGGCTGCCATTGACTGACTGCCTGCTCAAACATTACAAATGTAACAATAGCAGACTAATTGTATACAGTGTTGCAGAGCTGCTAAAGCTACAAACTTTACATATACGGTGCATACACACATATACATATAGGACTGAATGGGGTAATGTTCTCCTCTTTTTATTTTAAACCAGCCACATGAAAAAAAACTTCCTAGACATTCATGACATCATCAACTGAAACACTTTGAATAAAGTCTTCCAGGACTTCAGTCAGGTATCACTAAGCTTCTTTCACATTGTCAAATGTGAGACACCATCATAAAGCACCAATAAAGCCTGGAAAATAGACAAAAAGCAATAAGCCAAACATTATCAAGTTTTTTATAAGCTATTTAGCTTTATTCTTGTCAGCTGATTGCTATTGACTTCATGATAAGTAACTTCATCAGCAGTTTCCCTGGTCATGAAAATAATGATTAGTATGAGCAGTGGTAGTAGTGAGAGACAGAGAAGATGACAGACATGCAGACAGAGAGAGTGCTGACAATGAGAGAATGAACTCTTTGCGAGGGAATCTTTCCTCTCTCAGATAACAAGAGTTAACTTGTTTAATTGCGGTTCACATTCCAGCTGAGACACGTCAAATACTGAGTCTACTCACACTGAGGTCTAAGCAATAAGACTTCTGAGGGCCTATATACGCAGTAATATTGAGCAGTCCCAGCACCCTCATGTCCCTAATATTTATTAGAATCAATATTGAGGGTGAGGGGATCATAGGTACACATATACTACTCTGGTTTAATGTCAAAACATTTTAGAACAAACCACATGCAGGCAGGACTACAAATATTACTAATGATTATTAACTAACCAATTACAATTACTTCATCATTCAGTCTATAAAATGACCCACACTAAAATCTTATCATATCATTAGTCACTGACAGAAAATGGAACAACACAAGTATTCAATTGACCAAGATACAGTCAATGATTCAGAGAGATGCAAAAAACCCTGATGTTTGAAAATCACAACATATTCTCTGTCATTTCCTGTGTGTGTACAGTATAACAGGACAATTGTCAAAAGTGTTCCGGTGACGGACAGGTCAATAAATATATGTTTGACAGAGGAGAGGAAACGAGAGGAGAGGAGAGAAGAGGAGAAGAGAGGAGAGGAGAGAAGAGGAGAAGAGAGGAGAGGAGAGGAGAGGAGTGGAGGGGAGAGGACAAGAGTTAACTCCATACCATCTGGAAAGAGTTAGCTAGCTGTTCAACAAAAGGAACAGAGTGAACAGGAAGAAGAAAGAAAGACACAAATGAGCTGTTTGACTTTTCTGCTTCACTCTGTCGTGAAATGGAGATCCACAGATTAGTGGCAGATTGTGGAGCGTTCACACTGTTGGATCCACGTTTAACACTGATAGAAGATCTCCAGTCAACGCTCCAAAGACAACACGAGACTTTATTCATTCCACCGTTTTACACTGTCACAGCTCCTTTAGATTAGGAGTCAAAGGTTGAGGGACTAAATGAGAGTTAGACTATTACAAAAGTAATCATATACAGTCAAACAACTGTTTTGTGTTATTGTAAATGATTACGTAGGTAGCCTTTTTTCCAAACCTGCATTCACTTTATAGGGCTGAAAAAAAAGCCTCGGCTTGGTTAAGTTACTGAACTAAGATTAACTTCCTTTGTGTTGGCCAAGAGATTTGGTTTCTCTGTATTTCACTGACAGTCAGGAAACCCACAGAAACCAATTTTGTCCCACATTGGCTCCAGTCAACAATAATTCCACTGTGTCATTCTAACAGAGAACAGTGGAATCATTTCACTGTTCTGTATATGACGGTGCTCTATTCTACTCTATGTCTCATTATGTATTACCACTCTACATGACAGGATTCTGTATGCTACTTTATGACGGTATACTTTTCCATTCTATACACAGTGTGACTATTCTATTCCTCTTCATAAACATTCTATCCCACTTTAACTGCTGTGTATTCACTCAATACAGAAGAAATCCTATTCATGTATTATATATAATATTCTCTTCTCTTCCAGTACTATTTGATGGTATTGAGTTAATGACTGAGTCCAGTTCAGTTGAAGTCAGATAAGTCCCAGTTGTATTGTAGCTAGATTCTGTGCCTGTGTGCTGCTGTACTGAGCTTCAATCTGGTGGTGAAGGAGTTAAGTTCTGTGCAGTGGGTGAACTCAAAGGAACTGGCGTTCACGTGGCTAAGCCGCTGTTGCTATGGGAGAGAGGCCAGACAGAGGAGAAAGAAACCCCTCTCTCTCTCTCTCTCTCTCTCTCTCTCTCTCTCTCTCTCCCTCCGTCTCTTTCACATTCCCATTTTCTCTCTCTCTCGTTCTCTTTCCCTCCTCCTCTCTCTCTGCCTAGAAAACCAAACAACTAATGAGTCTCTCGCTCTCTCAAATGGCATTCACTCTCTCTCTCACTTCAACTCTATGAAGCATCACTCTCTCCTCCCTTCATCTGGCCATTTCTCCCTTGTTCCATCTCTCCATTCTCTCTCTCTCTCTCTCTCTCTCTCTCTCTCTCTCTCTCTCTCTCTCTCTCTCTCTCTCTCTCTCCCTCCCTCTCTCTCTCTCTCTCTCTCCCTCCCTATTTTTCACTCTCTGTGTCTGTCTGAATATGACAGTGTGTGAGATTTAAAGAACATAACAGCAGCCAGCAAATCTCTCTGCCAGCTTCTTTCCACTGAAAATCTATTAGGAAGCTTTTTTACTGACCGTGGATTTCAGAGCATTAGAATACTACCAGAAACTCCACTCAGCACCCACACAGCACCAAAAGCTGTAAAAGTAAAGAAGGCACTGGTTGTTTTTACGGGACATGAATTTCTGTTCCTGTTTATTACAGCAGATAGGATACAGCGTGCACAGCTTCCTCTCTTTTCAATTAATTCATAAATAGCTCATTACATTATGATGAAATAACAACATGTTTATAGTATACTGCAAGAATTTATAAGATGGGAACTTGTTGGGATGCCTTTCTGCAACATATGGCATATTTGATTGCATGTTACCATCAAGTACTGACACATATTTTTTCTTGAGCAGCATTACATTTAAAAAGCCTGGTAATAACATTTAGATGAATCCATTTAAAGTTCAATAGATGTGACAGCAGAGACAGGAGCAGACAGAAAATAAGTGAACAGGGCAGAGCAGACTGGAACAGGACAGGACGACATATAATAGCACAGACAAAGAGAACAGAATGAGACGAGACAGCCAGGAGGACAACAACAGAGAGGGACAGGTGCTGGACTAAAGCTAGAGGGGTTCAGTGGCTGTAACACAGCTAATCCAATAATCTAAGTGTCCGTCTCAAGTAGTAGTAGTAGAATTAGCAGTGGTAGTAGTAGTAGTAAGACAAGCCACTGTATAAGGATGCTGCCACACATCACATCTTCACATATATGCAATTCAAGCTATTTATCAGGAGCTTTGGCATCAGTTTCTTTGTTTCTCATGCTTCTAGAGAACAAACTGTTCTGCAGCGCCTCCTCTTTGAAATTCAACAAGAGACACTGTGAGCAGCTCTATTGTCATTCATCTCCTTTTTAGTGTCCCGCTGGCACAAAGCGTCCATGTTAATGTAATGAATTAGTTGATGACAAGATAACGGGAATTACATTAAGGGGTCAACTGGTGTCACTGAGGACGGTAGACATCATGCAGACAGGTAAGACAACATTCCACTGGCCAGAGCTTTCTCCAGCAAGGTGGGAGCAAGTTATGAGTTCACTTCAGGAGGGAAAGAGGGGCAGAGAGGGGCAGAGAGGGGGGGGTGTGTCCTGGTCCCAGACATGAGCAGCAGCAGCAGGTGACGTCTCATCTCATCCTCTCCTGCGAGGAAACAGACAGAGGCGGGCTCGGTGGACGTGCGTGAGCCGCAGTTGCTCGATTCCAAAGTGAAGGAGCTCAACCTCCTCATTACTGGCTACACCGAAATAACTTAGCTCACATTCTTTGGTGAAACAGTCTAGTTAGAGGCTCAGGCCAGTATTCCCTGACAGCAGTGTTCAAAAATACTCAGGACAAGCTTTGAGTCCAAGAAACAACTTTGGACTGAAATGCTTCTTTCAGTGGAGCTTAGCGAAGACGCTGTGTTGAACTTTAGAAGACTTAGTAATGTAAATGCAATCTTGTGGTTTTACAGGATAGTTATTAGTGTCCCATGATGGTGTAAAGCCCTGTACTTTTGACCCTGGCAGGACCAGAATATCTGGATATTTTAGAGCAAACTGCCAGTTCAGTGGAAATCTGTCAGCAGTGCCATATTTTGTCTTGAAATGAGTGACACAGGGATTTGATTCAGAGCAGTGCAGCAGCACACAGCACAGCCTGTGTAATGGTGTGATGAGATAACAGCAGTCAGACAGGAAGAGGTTTACTCATTTCATATTCCGGACAGAGTCACAGCCTGCCTGGGATGCTTTCTCGCTGAATGTTTTACTACCACACTCTGAATTCACTGTGCAGGACAACACAAACACAGTCAACACAGTTCAGCAGTATCATGAAGAGGATCTTTGAGTATGTGTTTATCAGTAGGAGTATCACGTGGACACACCAAAATAATCTACAATAAATAAGTATATCAGTAGCAGACTATCTGACTGTATCTGAGTTTTCCTCATTGTGGTATGACAACACTATGGAACGAAAGGATAAAGACATCATTTCAGACGTCAACATACACACTTACTACACCTGACCCACCTTTATTATCATTTTTAAACTGAAACATGTGGCTTGTTCTGGAACCACAGACACATTTCTCAATACGTTTAAGGTAAATCCATCAGCTGTACAGTTGTTGAGTAATGCCGTCATCTTGCTGATTGGTCTGTATCTGACTGATTGAGCAAGAGGGTCTTTGGTTATGAAATGTCAGTTAACCTGAAGCCAGGTTGATACTGGTTTGTGTTCACAGTACAAATCAGGTAGTGTATATTAATTAAATACTTGCTCCATAACTTATATACAGTATAAGAGTCAGAATTCACTCTAAAGCCAAAGTGAAACAATCTTTATTTAAATGAGATCATGTTAGTGGTCGGTGTGTTGTAAAAAGCTACCGTGTATTTTGAAGAAGAGGTGATTCTAAAATAAAAACTCCATGTTAGCAGTGCGTGGTGAGATAGAACTAGTATAGCACAGTATACCAGCAGCTGCTGAGTAGAGCCTGATGTATTCCCAGGGTTATCTGGGAAGCCTGCAAGCCTATAGGAGACTTTATGGCTGCTGTATGTAGCGCTGTGATGTAGTGGAGCTTTAGTGCTGTGTGTGTGTTTGTGTGTGTGTGTGTGTGCGTGTGAGAGTGTGTGTGAGAGAGAGAGAGAGAGAGAGAGAGAGAGAGAGAGAGAGAGAGAGAGAGAGAGAGAGACATGGGGGAAGGGTACATCCAGCCAGCAATCCAGCCAGCCCATCCTGGCTTCAGATTACATTTTGTTTCCTTAGGCACCAGAAAACAAACCACTAACACTCTGTGTATCCAGTTACTGCTCTGCCCAAACACTGCATAACCTGGACGTCACATAGCAATACTGCAACCCACTGAGCTCACATCAACCTGATTAATGAAGACTCATGATGGCACTATTTTACTGACAGCTTTTATTTCTCTGACTGTGCTGCAGCTGATTATAAGAAAAGAGAAAAGGAGCCTGGGGGGGGGGGTTACTGTGCAGCCTGTATAAAAAAGTACTGCACTGTCAACTGATGCAGAAACATTCATACACGTCTGAAGGTTACTTAGTGACTAAACGATATCAGCAGATCTATTGTGTATGGAGGGAAACCTGTTGATATGACCGTGTTACGGCTGACTGCACAGGACAAATAAAGCTCATTATTCAGTGCATCTACTTAATGCAAAGCCGGAGGAGCAGAAAGTCCCACAGTCATACTCCTCGTGTATGAAAACGGACAGTGTTTCCACTTCATTTACTGACAACAGATACAATAACATTACAGTGTAGCATATTTTCTGCTGAACTGACATCTGTCAACACAACACTCAATCATTACATTATAATATAACTATAGTGAACTGCAGAATATCATAACCTGAAATAATTATACCCTGATCATATGCAATATTATCTGTGCAATATGAGTACACATACTTACTGTTGTTATACCTCTGTTTTATACTATTTATTGTTTGGTTTTATGTATTTATACACACTTGTCAGTAGTTTTACATGACTGTATATAGTTATGTTTACTTATGTACCACTGGAGCCACTAAAGGCATTGAACTGAATTGAGTTAAATTGAACTGAATATGAACTGAGGAGTAAAAGCTTGCTGTTTATGACATTAGTGTAATTTTATTCATATATTTTGGAACATGATTGACAATATCCTTATGAGTATTGGGATTATTTTTTTTAAATATTTATAGTAGTCTGTCCGTGTATAGAAAATTAAGCACAACCACATTAAATAATCAAACTCATGTTCAAAACTCTTAATGTGCATAAAACAAAAACTGCAGTAAATCATTTTGGTGAGTTACTGCAGTATCAACATCATTCATTTGGACACTGATCATCATAATGTTATAATGATACATGTTGCTAAACACTATTTTGGATTGCAGTAATAAGTATTTGAATGTATAGTGTTATTTGCCTCATTATTTAACCCTTGCATACCGTTCAGGGTCAAGACTTTTCCTAAAATAAAATGCAAATATAAATGCACTTTTTTGTGCAGTTGATACACATTTTTATATATTCAAATGTACAAATTTGACCTGTATTTATAAAAAAAAAAAAAGCATTAAAACATGCTGTTGTATTCATCATATTCTATCAAATGTTCTTCTGGACCGTAAAATAATGATGAATGGTGAATTTCTTTTTTCTATAAGATGAATCAAACAGGAGGATGAATCAAACATTTATTAATGACTGATGGGGAATTTATGAATATGAATTAGTGTAGAGAGTAGTTATGAGGGTTAACCAAATAGAATTTAACTGAGACTCAGGATTAGTAACCACTTATTTCTAGGTTATTTGCTTTAGTATATTGTACATTACTCTACATTTGACAGGCTGGTATTATTCTATAATGAACACTTGTGTTTAAAGTGAAATAAACACACGTGTGCTACTGTAGCAGTGAAATTAGAAGGTGAAGGCTTCTCTGCTGCCGTGCGTCCGTACGCTGAACAATGCTGCTATTCACGAGCCAACACACTCTCACACACGGCTTAGAAATGTTTCTAAGCTGGCTGAACTGCAGAGCTGCAACAAGCCAGTGAGCATGGCTGCTGTATGTGGAAGGTTCTCCCCCGGTCACAGCCTGTCATTTTCTGCTGATTAGCCACACAGCGATGAACCTCGGGCCACGGCCCTAAAAACAAACTAGCAGCGCTGCTACTGTACACACACACACACACACACACACACACATACAGACATGCACAGTAGACTGTAATGGAAAACAAAGGCTCCTATAGGCAATGACCTAGCTGCCCTGCTCTTTCCATTCATTGTGAATCCAGATGAGTGTAGCAGTTTTATGGCTCATGTGCCAGCGTAGGGTTCTGCTGCTGAGCTTTTTCATTTCTCTCAGCTTCTATCACTCCCTCAAGTCCCTCCAAAAACCAGCTGGATGTGTGTATATGTGTGAGGGAATCACAGTGGTGTTTAGGTGCCACTGCCCTACACACTCTCAGCTCTACTTGAGTATTTCTTCATCAGTCTCCTGATCTCCAGAGTCCTGTCATTTTATTATAACTTCAGCATGTTACAGTGCTGTGTAATCTTGAGGGTATAAATCTCCTACTCTCTCTACTCAATGGGCTGATCTAAAGCTTTTACCATTGACACTGTTTATTCAGTCAGTTATGATGTATTTTACTAGCAAAGGATTCAGCTGGTGTTGTAAGAGGGTTGTTAGATTAGCTTCTATACGTATGCTTTCTCAAGATATACTCTTGGTCAACCTGAAATTGCCTTCCATCTTCTCAACAATCAACAAATAATCTGTGTGCATCTGTGAGGTTATTGAGGGGAGTATAATATAATTGTCACAGTCCTTCCTGTCTAGCTTCCCTCTTTTTCTTTTTGACACTGTTGTAAACATGGTGATCTTGAGACTGTGTGTCCCATGACAGTCCAATAGGTGAATGGTCAGAAATGTACAAAACTAATCAGTTCTCAAGTAGAATGCATGTCTGTATGAAGAAAAAGGTCAAACCTCCACAGCTCTGTAGATTGGTATTTTAACAGTTTACTCACTTATGAAGGAAAGGTAGTGGAAGTTGGTTGCCAATCTATGAATTGTGATATAACATAATAAGATCTTCTATACATTCATTCAGAACATCTATACCATCAACACAGCCATTTATAAGGATATGTCTCCCTGCTCTAAAAATAAAATGCTGTGTCTCAACATATTGCACATACTCCTCACTTTCTCCTACACGTGTGAAAAAGGAGATGCAATTATCAGTCCATGAAATTCTACAATAAACAGGTTTCTTATAGGATAGCTTTTTGTTTGTCTCAGCTGACATAGGATCCTCTTCTTTTCAGTGGGCTGTGAAGTCCTGAAATTAAATGTTTCTATATTTAAGGGCATAAACATACAGCGTTCTGCATGAGTGTGTCTGTAGTGGAGGCTGTGAGGATGGTTGGTGGAGTAGGTTGTAGTGAACTGATAGGCAGAGTTTAGGAGAAAGAAGACAGAAAAATGAAGGTGTTTCTATATGTCTACTTTCTATGCTTGAAGCCAAATTATTGGTAAGAAAAAAACAACCTTTTCTCATCACCTTCCTTAACATGAAAAGCTCCCAGAGGAACAGTGGGATCGGAATAGACAGAAGAGAACACTCTTGTAATTTAAGAACATAAGTGTTGTGTTAGTAGTTTGGGACCAGGTCCCCAGCTGCAGCAGGAGAACAGGCAGCTGTAAAAACTGTCCTGTGTGTGGATGTAGGTAGGTAGCTATCAAGTCTGTCTAATGTGTTAGTGATTTTGTGCTTTAGCATCAAGGCTCCAACAGGTATACAACAGCAACAGCACCATACATCAGTCCTTAATTGGTCTATAATTGTATACAGAAAACAAGCATGCTCAGGTTCTCTCTACATAAAGACACATGAGGCTTAAAGCTGAATTTTCAGAGTGAGGCTGCTAAACATTAAGTACAGACAGGAAAAAAGAGGAGAAAGAGATCATGAAATAATTCTAGTGTGCTCATTAGAGAGAATATGCACAGTATTCATACACCCACACGTGACTCTGTCATGTATTTTTCTGCTTTGTGTTTCAGGCTCTGTCCCTGCGACGCCAATACTGGGTCACTGCAAAGGAATTTACAATGCCATTAATGGATTAGAGAATTTTAATACTTGGGGGCGTTCTTGAACTTTTTTTTTTTAATCTCGCGACCCAAATGAGAAATGCATTCTTCTTTCTTAACAGCCCAGCTAATGCTATTGTATTTGAAAGTGTTGCCAGGTTAGAATGACTGCTATAAATATTAGTGACTACATTTTCCTCAGACATGAGAACCTGTACGTAAACCACTCATTTAATAAGAAGAATTATGACATGCAAGTAAAAAACTGATTGACCCTCAACATGCTGTTTCATCATATCAGATGCATTATGTCATATTAATTAATTGGTAATGAGCTCATTTTGTAATGTGGACTGAGGGTTAGATTTAATGGATTATCATTTATTAGATATATAAAAAGAATAAATACTAGTTTGTACACACAGTTAGAAACAAGCTAAAGTTATTACAACCATCATATATCCAAGCATAGACTCTAAAGCAATTACACTAAATGCATCTGTACTATTAGTATTATCTGCTTGTTCTCATTTACATCATTTAGTATTCAACGGCTGTAAGCCTGTTAAACTGGTCTCATCTACTGCTCAACCAGTCCAAATTCCATAACTGAGCCATCCTAACCACAAATACACCTTAAATAATCTGACATAATAATTATTAACATTTACCTCAACTGACAAGGGAACACATATCTGTACATCCTCCAGTATAAGGAAGCTCATACCTATGCTTAAATATTAATATGTCATCAAAGTTATTACATGTGATAACTGCAGCTGAGTTAGGAGTCTGATGTTTCTTTGTGGTGCTCATTATCGTGGCAGCATATCATCAGATATATAACCCTGAGCTGTGATGCACAAAGGATGAGAAGATCCCATCATGTGCACTGTTTATGATTAGTGTGTACAATCAATTTTATATTTAAATGATCAAATATAATAGAGTATTTTAAAGCTAAAAACATACAGCAATCTGTATAAGGAAGGAAGGACTTGACATTTGAATATCAGAGCTGAAATCATTTTGCACTGGGGCTAATGATCACTTTTATTGTCTGGTCATTTGCAATCAATCAATTTATCATTCGGGCTATAAAACATCACGGCCCATAGCGACGTCTTGAAATGGCTCGTTTCATCTTAACAATATTCCACACAGCAAACACATTCAGTTTACTGTCAGACACAGGAAATCCTCACACGAGACGCTGAAACCATGAAATATTTGGCAGTAGTTTCCTTTGAAAATTTACTTGCAGATTAATAGATTATTAAAATATCCGATTTATTTATTTAATTGCTGTTGACCGACAAATGGATTAACTGACGTGACTTGAATTGTTTCAGTTGACTGTGTGTAATCGACATGTGAACACAATCAGTGTGATGATAAACTGTACTGATTCAGTACAATATTTGGAGCTTGGTAGGTGGTCATTTCAGACAGATCTTTATGGACATACTGACTGACTTTGTGTAAAATGGTATTATTTATTAAGACGGGGTGAGACGGTGCTGCTCCAGTGTAGTCCTGTGCTGCTGGCCTATCTGACCACAGACACTTGACAAAGGCCTGACAGCTTGGCTTGACACACTTCTTCTAATCTAATCTCCAATCCTTCTCTACTGTATTCACTCGGCTAGTTAAGCCCCTTGCTAATGAGACTTTGTCCCATTGTATGGAATTAAACCAGAACACTACTCACTGCCTAAATCACATCACACACAAGAACCAATTCTACAAGGGAATTAGGAAGCTGGAAGCATGTTTGTTGTGCCATACAAACAAATACATGCAATATGCTACGTAGATGAAGGGACCATGCAATTACACATGTGAGCGAGTCTAGAGGCATTTTAAGCTATGACACTGTAATCGATGTGTGGAATTATGCCACCTCACCATTCCTGTCAAATATAGAGAGGACTTCATGCAAACACGTAACAGAAAGCTACAATTACCTACTGTCTACATCTCATGAAAAACACCACATGTGAGAAGGCGCTGTGACATGTAAGCTGGCCCTAAATGTATGCTTTGAAATACCCATCTAAACATGAGAACTGAGCTACCTCCAGTCACGCTCAAATAGAAAAATCACACACAAAGAATAACCCTAGCAGAGAGCGATGACTGTTAAACTAACATATTTGCTGGAAGATGTGATGTCAGGTGATTTACTGTCCTGGAGAAATAGTGCATATGTACAGAGAAAACACAGTAAATAATCCAGTAGGAACTGTGGTAGGGTTTGGCCAGTTATCTGCATAGGCAGATAGAAGGATTCTGTGAACAAAAGAAAACGGGGAACAGGCACACTGTACAGTGAGACAGTACTGTGTATAAGCCAGCCAAGGGCTTGTCAGGGCAAATATTTCATTGTTTGCTGGCTTTGGCATGTTAACCCAATATGAAAATACCTCTTTTTTTTAAAGAGGGAACAAAATCAATGCCTATATATTGTCAAGATTTTCATCCAGCACTGTCTGCCTATTGACTGTATTAAGAACGCAATAATTACACATCAAGCAGGAAATATGTCTGCTCCTGAAAGCTCAAAAAAAAAGTGGCAACACAGCGTTGTCTTGAAATTGCAGACAATATTTTAGATGGAGACAAACTGCCCATTGTTCAGCCTGCAGCAAGCCAGTTTTATGTTTTTACAAGTCCTAGCATTCCTGCGTCCCTGTCCAAGTCGGAGGGGTTGTTGTCCGCCAGAAAAACACAGGCAGACGGGGCTTTATGCTGAACCAACATGCTCAAATAACGTGGAGTGTGACCAATAACCACGAGGTGATAGATTAGTTAATGGATTAGTTGAACGTAAAGGCTGTAACGCAGGGGTAAATCTAGAAAGCTAACCTTACCTCCGTCAGCTGATTTGCAGTACAGCAGATTAAAGCATTTAGTTGCTCGGGACTCGAATTGCTACACATGCTTTACAAATGCAGCTGCTCTCACAACACAACGACGTATATATATATATATATATATATCAGCTTTAATTCCAGGTGCTTCTCGTTATTTCACTGCTTATTTAGAAATGAACGCTTTACATTAACCACTGTGGTTGGAAGACACGGTGAGCCAGCACGGACCTCTGTGTGATTCAACCATTCACAGCAGCACATTTAATAACACGGAGGTTAGTCTAGGTTTGCGGGTGAGATAAATTGGATGATTTAGGTGTAAATATGTGCTGTCTGGATCAACGCTTGCCGTTTGCTTTCCATAACCCCCTGCTGGTAGTCTGCCTCCCATTAACTTGCTTGCTTAAGTGGTCAAATAGCAAGTCAAACTCATACACTTCATAATGACAGATATTTTAGTGAAACAATAATGCATACAAGCGGTAAACGCACTGGTCCAAACACACGTAATAACTAAGAAAGCCACATAATAATTTCCGCCTGGCAAGTTTACAACATTGGCTCGCTGGCTAGCCACCAACCACACAGTTTCCCATTTGCTTTGCATGTAACAGACCAAAAGAGGAGGACAAAGTCAGCGTTTTCCTTACCGTCAGGTCAGTGGTGTCGTTGTCACGATGGTTGACTGCGCGTATGACACCGGACCTCCAGAGCCACCGACCGATGTCGCCGATTTCAGGCGGCTCGTCCCCGCTGACACAGAGGAACCGCTTCCCGACCAGCTCCGGCCGAGCCTCGACTGCCATGGCCCTTCGCTGGTCAAACCCCCCCTCGAAAAACTTCCCAACAACGACGCCCTTACAGACCTGTCATTTACGACATTAAACCAGCTCTAAAGGAATCCAACAGTAGAAAGAAAATAAAAAAAGGAAAAGTTATTTGTTGCTAAAAGCTGTAAAAACCGACCCGGGGGATTTAAATGTGTAGCAGTCTCCACCCGCTCGAGCGTCAGTCTCTTTTCTCTCCGCTTGAAAAAACGGTGGAACACTGAACCGCATCACAACCGCCATCCATACTTGTGTTTCTCCGCTGGATCCCAAGGCATTCACAGACCACAGCACGGTTGTGTCCCTCCGCTCAACCATTGGTACTATTTTCACTAAACTACTTAAAAAAAAACTGCTCGTACTTGTAGAACTGCCACGACTGCTGTTAACCGCAAGTGTTGGCAGCTTCTGCTACTATTACCACTGTAATAATACCACTGTTATTATTGTTGGTTTTAGTGCCACCGTTACTATAATAAACAACAGCAGCAGAATTCACGTGAGCAGTGATATAGGCTAGAGAGAAATTGAAAATAATGTTTATTGTAGTCATTTTAATAAAAAAAAATACAGTTCCGCCCTACAACTATGACAGTGCAGTTGTGATTTCCAATGAGTATGAGTGTGTTTACAGCCTATTTTTATAATTTTATAACTTGTTAGCTACCTTAACAGAGAAAAGAATACAGTTATCTGCATGATGTTTACTGTAATCCAGAAAGCAAACTACTTCTCACAATCACAAGAATGATAAAATAGACTATACATGTGCCTGCAAGGGACAGTTTTATCAAATGTAGATATTTTAGGATTCATGTAACGCTGGTTTAATGTCCAATCTCTCATATTTCAATTGCAGCTTTGTTTGTTTTGCTGATTATTGCAGGATGTGATACAGTATCTCTCCTTTTATGTACTGTGTACACAGTTCACCCATGCAAAGGAGCACTAACTCTCATTGGACCACCTTGTGTAAATAAAGTTTGAATGAATGACTTACTTAGATATAGAGCTAGTGGCTATAGTAAAAAAAAAAAAAAAAAAGAAAAGAAAGAAGGAAACATAGTGGAATAGTGCTTGAGGAACCACAGCAGTGGTTTTGTATTTTGATATGTGTGTGTAAAAATCACTTATTTACAACACAACTATAATACTGTGCATTTTGCATATCATACTGAAATGAATAGAGACCAATGGCTGTCTTGAATGGTAGAAAAATGCATTTGAAAATTTAAATGGTCAGCATAATTGTAAAATAGGTTCACGGATGGAATGGTCTTTCAAAGATACAGCAGATTATCAACCAGGTGCATCAGAGCACAACATTTAACCATCATTTATTTCATATCATTTGCAGTTTATTTGTGTATTTTACAACTCTTATTCCTACTCTATTACATGTCAACATCTCATCCAGAATTACAAATGCAACTGACATCTTTGGTCTCTTTCTTTCACAGCGGATATACTATTTGCATTGTCTTCCACTGAGGTCTCCTGAGCTGTGAAGGAGAGAGACAGAGAGAGAATCAGTGAAGGAGGGAATAAGGCAGAGGAACTGAAGGAGAACAAGAGAAGGAAGGTTTGTATATATGTGTGTGTGTGTGTGTGTGCACGCACGTGTGGCTCTGTGGAGGCTTGCAGGCTCGTGAGTATTTGCCCGTGTGTGTGCGCATGCAGAGTTGAGGGATCTTAAGGACAGTATAGAGGTTTGTGTGTGAAGTGTGTGTGAAGCATGTACAAGGCAATCAGCCTGGAGCGACCTGCGGGGTGGGATACAAGAGAGGAAGAGAGAGAGAGAGAGAGAGAGAGAGAGAGAGAGAGAGAGAGAGAGAGAGAGAGAGAGAGAGAGAGAGAGAAAAATAATGATGGAGTGAAAGAGGGGCAGGGGAGGATGACAATAGAAGAAAAGCGGAAATAGGCTGTAGAAACACGGTCACAGTAAGAACACAGGAGACAAAAGAGGAAAGAGGCAAGAAAAAGAGGAAGAAGAAAAGAAAAAAAGTAGAACAGAGGTGTGTTGTAGTGGTGGATTAAGAAAATGAAACAGTTGAAATTTAACCATGAAGAAGTGAGACTAACATATTTCTTGTGTTATTTACATATTGTGTCATATTTATAGAACAAGTATAGAAATGTAAAAAAACAGATATTGTGGTTGGAGTTAGCTGTTATATCTTGAGCAGCAGCCACTGGAACCACAGCTGGACAGTTTTAGACTTATCAGAATGCATTTTTTTGGCTTCTTTTCGACAGAATTAAGCCAGTAGTTGATCCTGCTTTCAGTCTTTATGTTGAGGTAAGATAAGCACACTTTGAAACCATAAAACTGATAACATCATTCCCATCTGACCCACAAGTAAAATGGCAAAATATGTACCAGGGAGTGTTAGGAAGTATCCTTTTGTCACTTGACTGTGTCTGTATGGGCACAGGTACAATCACAGGTATTTCAACATAACTGATGTGTGATACTTCATGGGACAGCTGTGGCTCAGGAGGTAGAGCGGTCGTCCACCAGATTGGCGGTTCGATTCCCGTCTCCTCAGTCCATATGTCCATGTGTCCTTGGGCAAGATACTTAATCCCAAATTGCTCCCGCTGTGCCAACGGTGTATGAATGTGTCTGAATGTTAGTTTCCTCCTGATGAGCAGGTTGGCACCCTGTGTGGTAGCTCCTGTCATCAGTGTATGAATGTGTGTGAATGAGTGAATGAGATGTAGTGTAAAAGCGCTTTGAGTGGTAACTACTAGAAACGCACTATATAAGTACAGTGCATTTACCATATACTTTGCTGTAGGGTGTTGTGGGATAGGTGGGCCACAGGGGGGGGCCTGGTTGGTGCCTGTTTGCCCCCAAGTCCCCGGTGCTGGTTCTGTGCCTGGTGGACCTATCTTAGACCTCATTACACTAATGACTACTTATTTATCTAATTGTAAACAAACAAAAAGTAGCCTTGTAGTAGTGTGCACTGCAGGGATGGATCTCCTGCTTTTAGTAAAAAAAAAAATATTTTTTTATATATATATAATTGATGTATGCACTGATGCACCTCATGCCCAAGACAAATTTCCCTGTCGGGACAATATAGAATGTCTTATCTTATAAACTATCTAAATATATAAATGTTAATTACAACCATTTTTACTATAGATGATTGTTTGTTCTGACCACTCACCTGTCTCTGTAAATATTCAGATTTAATGTGACTACATTTGTGTTTTTGTGCATGGTTGTGTGTATGTAAGCATGAGTGTGTGTATTACTATGTATTACATTTCTGTGTGGATGTATGTGGGTGTGTGTATTGTATGTGTTTATGGTACAATATATATTTTGGGGGAATTGACATGTCTAGATTGAGAGCCATGGGGAGCTTTGACCATATTATATGACCCTCACAAACATGTATGTCTGTATATGCTATATGTTGTATATATTATGTCACAATAAGAAAAAAACATTTTTAAAAATACTAAAAAATGTATCACACAAAATGTAGGCATGTTCCTTTAATTAGCAGAGGGAAACCTGCTCTTGGCTCATTCACATAGATGAGGGAACATTTGTCTTGTTAAAATGAATAGTTTGACAATTTGTGAAATAAATAAATAAAGAGTGAGAAGAGAAGACTTCACTCTCGTGTCTGTGTTCAGTACAGAGCTGGAGTCAGGATGTGGTTAGCCTGGTTCACCATAAACACTAGAAGCAGCGGGAAACAGCTAAGTTCAATAATACACATAACACCTCTGACACTCAAAATAACATGGTGTATTCTATTGAACCTCATGTTCTGGATATGTTCAAGGTATATAGGTGTGTTCAGACTGAATGCAAAACGAAGTGAAAATTAAAAACAATCTTAACATGCAAGTGGGTGCAAAAAGACTCATCCTCTGTGATGCATTCACGGTTTATTTGAAAAGTCTGATCAAGCTGAAAATTGTTTTTATTGGCATTGTCTCATAATTTATAAACATAATCAGTGAAAGTGTTGGGTCAAATATGTCCCTATGGAAGCTTTTGAATCTCTTGTGTATCTTACTCATAGTAGATAAAGTGTTTGTTTATAATATTCTGGATCCACTCTTTGAGTAATTGCTTTCAAGTAAGCAGATGGGACAAAAGGTCAAACAGACTTCTGTGCCTGATTTGAATTGGCATTCCCTCCATCCACAAAGTATCTAATCTGAATGTTAATGTGGTGTGTTATTGGGTTTATCCAGTAGAAACCGTTTTATCGTGTGACCACGTTTAGATGATGAAAATTGAGCCAGTTCATTTGCTAATGAAGACCATGGAATGCAATTGTAAGCTCTCAAAAAGGAAGTTAGTAGACATTGAGTTGAGATGAGTTTATCTCATGTAATAATCTCAAAGTCAAGAATGAACTTTGACTATAAGGATTTCAAACTGAGGTAAACTTAATTACATGTATGTACATTTTGTATTACATGAATCATCCAAATGTATTGACTGTTTCTTGGAATGTGTTTGGTGTCATATGTTATTACATGAATGTCACTGAATACTGATACACTGGTAACTGAAAGCTCTTCAGTGACATCAATGACATGCCTAACGTAACATGGGTTTAACTAATGGCTCATTATCAGTATAACTCTGGTCAATCCAATTGAATTGATGTTTGTATGTTTCTAGCAGGATGACATTATACAGTATTGTTAGGTTAGCAGTGAGCAGCTGAATGCTCAGTGTGGAGGTGTTTTGTGTTCAGCTGTGATCCTCTGATGCTGTCCCAGACAGGCTGTGTGACCAGAGAGGCTCCACTGGGAATCTCCCTCACGCTGCTGCACACTGCAGCAGCCGCCTTCATGAATAACAAGTAGCTATGAATCCACCACCCACCCCCATACACACACACTCAAATATATACACAAAGCACGCAAATATCTGCGTATGTTCCCAAACATGCACATCTGCAAATATATAAAGTCGCAGGATCATAGCTGCACACATACAAGCTCACACATGTTTATGTGCTGAGATGTTATTATCTACACACACGCATGCACACACAAAGAGACAGGCTGAAGCTCACAGATGGGGTTTGTGTCTGCCAAATGCCATGTATGGAAAACTGTAATGAATATGATTACGACCCAAAGACTGGCGTGGTTTACGCAATGAGCCAAAGGCATTGTATAGCATCTCAGGTATTCTGTCGGCTGTCTTTTCCAAAGCCACTTACCTTAAATGCAAACTAAAAAATATATTGTAATTCCTTTCTCAACCAAATCTTCTCATGCAGTATTTTTCCATCGCTATAGTACTGATTTTCCAAGGGAATATGAAAGCTTCTTGTTAAAAATATTAAAAATGTTGGCCTTAAAATCCTGTATTTCACGTACAGTAATATAGATATGTCAGCAATACAATAAGTGTGGTAAACAAATATGAATCACAGGTTAAACCACGTTTAAATCAGTGTCAGAAATACATCATATATAGTTGATGTATTTGAATATGCCATTCTTGCATAATATATGTTTGCAAAACTTTTTGGTTTTGGTTCTGGGCTGAGAAAATTCATGAAGCTTTGATTTGTTGTAATGATTTTGATTTATTTGTGCTGTTAAACCTGCAGTATAAAACTCTGTATCAGTGAAATGCAGAGATTTGCCTGGTAGTGATATGTTTAATCAACATTGTGTGAACTTGTTTGGCAAGGGCTTGAATGTACCACCATGTAGAAGTCGGGCACTATTGAAATGGAAAGACCCACTTACGTTCTCATTCCTCTTGGCCCTCTAATGATTATATTGTCGAACACAATTTAATTACAAGAATAATGTTTTTTTAAATATTTTTTTAAAGAATAATATATTTCTGCATAGCAACAATGGGCATTTCTTCGCTACGTTAGACCTAATGGTATACTGGCAGTGATTTACAGTAGAACTGATTCCCCAACGCGATGTTCTATCAATAATGAAAGTGAGAGGGGCGATTGTTTTATTTCACAGAGCGTCCTTCATGGGCGGTCAGCACTTCTTTGGCCCATCCTACAGGGGCTTACTGTTACTTTTTATGTAATTTGGAATAGAGACATAGACATATCACTACTTTTGTAAAATTGTGCTCTGCGCACATGTTTGAAACGATGTGACCCCGCCCACGCTGTGCACACTGTATTAGAAAACAAGGTAAAATTTAAATTCCCTGCTATGGAATTGCTCCCCTAACAACAGCGCTTAGAACCGCAGCCCTCATCGCTTCTCTCGACAATTGGTTAGAATTCGCCACGCATTGAAGAAAGACCAATTAGAACGCAGGTCGCTGAGTTTGAAATTCCACCGCTTCTATTAAACGCATACGTCACGTGGGCAAATCACGCTAGCCAATGATGAATCGCGTTTGTTGTAAACAGACCGAAGTGGCCTATGGAGGAGGAGCTCGGGAGGTTGCTCTTTTCCTGTTGATGTCAGCGGCTAGCCGAGAAGTGTTCTGGTGCCAGGAACTGAGAAGCAATACGGAGACTGAAGGGGGAAACCTGGAGGGAATCAGAGACTTGTACCAAACTGCAGGAATCACATTGGATAGATAAAGTTGCCGCTTAGCTATGGCTACAAAGACATAAGTGTGAGAGCGGACGCTTTACAAATATGTTGGATGGCTGAGGTTCAGCGAGATAGCTAGCTAGCAGCTCCGGGACTCACTCATCGAAGTTTGGCTCAAGAAGTTTCCAACGACACGGCTAGCCACTAAAGGTAGCACCGGGGCCTCTCCCTCTACACAGGCCGACACTACAAAGACAGGAAACATGGTGTCCTGGATGATTTCGAGAAGCGTCGTGTAAGTAGAAACATTACTGACAGTACTGAAAGTAAAGAAAATAGTGCTTTTATCTTGTTTATGAAATCAGGACAGCTGATGCGAATGAGCTTTGTTAGCATACTTGGCTAACGTTAACTTGTTATTGTCCTTTGGCTAAGATAGCAGCTTAAGTCTATTTTTTTAATTTTTTATTATGGGTTAAACTACTGTGGACGCAGTGTAAACTGTGTCATGGTTGAGGTTAATGAATAGACTATATGTTACAAGCACAAACACATTGTTACTTGTGTCATATAAATAGTTTTGTAGCCCAGATTTAGCTAACAGCACTGTGGCTGATGGTTTGCTATGTGGGTTGAAAAGCTAATGCTATCATCTGTTTTTTGATCATGCACGTTGCTGGTGAGTCAGACGCAATCACATGTAACTTTTGTTAAGTATCGATGATGTGGAGCTTTACACGCCTCTACATGTTCGTCTGTGAAGGAGTGTCAGGTACAGCTGTCAACTGCAAGATATTATTAACCAGCCCAGCCCAATTTAACCTGCCAACCAGTACATTGTGACCTAATAGGAGGAAATACGTCTTTAATCTAGTGGCATTGTATTCACTTGTTTGGTTAGTGGATATGTAGTTCGTCATCAGTATGACACTTAAATATCTTGTGACTAGAGCAGAAGTGAGGTTTGATTAAATACAGTGGACGGACAAGAGCCAGATTTCAGTGTTGCTTTGCTGAGAAAATCCCAGTTTTCTCCCTAACAGCATGTCTTTATTGCATTTCTCTCCCTTTTCTTTGGGTGTATACGTCCAGGAACAGTAGTTACATAACTTGGTGTAATGGGGGGATAGGAATGTGGTGGAGAGGACAGAACGGAGCGGTAAAAAAGATGCATAGCCTTTCCTGTTTTTTTCCAGAGCAGCCTTTTAAACACAAACTCTCGTGTTGATGCAGGACAATAAACACAGTCTTTTAGTCCATACTGCTGTCACAGGCTAATACCTGGTTCATTGCTTATCAGTCAAGACCTGGGTCTAAGTTTGTATTGAGATTATTGCTTCGTAGTGCAATAAACAATGAAACGTCGACGTGTGCTTTCAAATTGGGGTTTGTGGTTTACTAAATAGGGGGTTGACTAACATTATATATTGATTATTAGTAATTAAAGAGAAATTGTTATTAAGAACCAATATACATTTGCAACAAAAATCTAAATCTTGGTGTCAAAATTTAAAACACTCGATGATGATTCATTTATTACAGCACAACAGCTTTGAAAAGCTTTTAGTTGGTTACAGTTATTTAAATGCAGAATATTTACTCAAGCAGTCTACCTATAGTATCTATAGTATTTGTTCTTTACTTGAGTTCATACTATGTTAATTTATACTCTGCTCCATTTCAGAGAGAAATACATGTCACTTTTCAGATGAAGATTTATCATAGAATAACATAATGATGAGTTTATACATTACAGTACATTATTATAGATTTAACCACTGGTTGCCAAACTCTTTGGCAAAAAAAATAAATCATTGTGTATTTGCGTCTCTTTGTCATGTTTCAGATGTCTTTGAGTTGTTTGTAGATCCACCAAAGAGACTTTTCCACCCACATGGTTTCAAAAAAGAACTGTTAAATGTTCAAAGAGGTGAAACTCTCCAATTTTTATTTTTTAAGATTAAAGTTCTGAAAAATCAATTTTTCCCACCACCTCAGATTTCTCTCATGACCGTCACAAAACATTTCAAACTGACTACAACAACTTCTCAGTATCAATAAAGTCCTTTTGTTAAATGTATTTTATACATCAGTCACAGACCAATTTTACTTTCATAATTAAATTTAGCAGCTAATACTTCTGTACTTTAACATGTAATACTATTTTTACATTGAGGAATTGATACTTTTACTGTAGTGAAGGATATGAGTACTTATTCCACCACAGTTTAAATGTTCTATATTAACAACATGTGATAGCAGAGAAGCTGTCCTTTAAAACTAGTCTTAACACAGCTCTTACATGCAGTTCCATTACATCTAAAGTCAGTGACAACAATCCTGCAGCTCTTTAGCATTACAACAGTCAGTCAGACAGCTCCTGGACTCTCCTCAGTAATGTTACTGCTAGTTTTTTTTTTACTGTAGTTGTTTATCTAAATTATGACTCAACAAATGAACTTGTTCATTATTGCATATAGCTCTATGAGACTCATAATTATATCACTGCAGCATTATTATTATTATTATTATTATTTGGGTATTTTCAGTGGTGTAGCTGGTAAACTGGACATGCTTGTCATCATAGAAATAGATCATAAGATTTTGATGTTTTTAAAACTTCAGCATAGTCGAATAAGATGTTCATTGCAACTTGAGCAATATGTGCTGCCTTATCTTCAGAACACAGCTCTGCAGATGTTCTGGATGTCGTCTGTGGCACTGCAGCATGCACAGCCATCAGCAACCAATCAGACCGTGCTGTGGGCGGGACTTTGCCCAAGATCACAGAGTAGTAACTACAGAGAGAAGCTGCTGCATCAGAGCCAAAGTAGAACATATTGGCAATCATATATTGAAAAAACAAGATTCTGATAATCATAAAAATACTGTTGACCTCTACTACTAAATTGTAAAGAATTTAAGTCCAACCAAGCCCAACCATTTACTTTTTCAATTAGGTAATTTAATAGTCTGTAATTTGCACTAAAATCTGTGGTATGCTAAACCAAGAATTGTGAAGCTGTGAAACAGTTTTTGCACATTGTGTTCTCAAGAGGATATTAATGAGGAGGTCTACGTGCTTTAAACTGTGAAATCTTTGAGAATAAATTGAACTTGTGTTAGACTGAGCCTGCTGAGGGAAGGGGCTGTGAAATAACTCACGCCCACATGAAAGTCATTTTGATTCCGGAAAAAGAAAGCCTAGTACAAAAAGTGAATGAACTGGCTGGAGTTAAATCAGAGTCGGGAAACTGAGAAGCAACATGTGGAGGCATTTAGGACTCTACACTATAGACAAGTGTGTTTAGTGCTTTTCCAAAATGCAGCTGGAGTTTCACAGCCTCTGCACTGTAGCACAGTATAAATGAGCTCTAACAGGGACTATGAGCATAAGGATGAACACTCAGATGAACAGGTTTGTAGGCCTTTTTTTCATAGCTGCCTAGTTTTTGAGGATTAGGATTAACCTGCAAAGTAAATAAGTAACATACTGATGTTAATCTAATCCTGTGATGAACATGGCAGTATTCATTTAGTCTATATCATTTACCCCAGTCCAAACTGAGTGACATGAATACATCAATCTAAAGCCATCAGAAGTATAGAGTGCAGCATGGAGACTGCTATAATTGTATCCAGACCAGCTACTGGACTAGAATAGATCCTGGTCTTGCAAGTATTTTTGGTGCTTGTACTGTAGCCTTCTCAGCAGTTTTCATGACTTATTCAGTAGTTACTGTTACATTATATGGGACAAAATGCAACAGAGAATTGAAACTGAAATAATTTAGCTAATTGTTTCAATGTGGTTACAACCTAAAGAAGAAAATCAAGCAGAAACCTCTCAGACCTGTTGTCTCTCTGCTGTTTCACTGACCTTTCTGACCTCTGCTTGCCTTCCTTGCCAGCATCCATTTATACAGCAGAGTCATGTAACAGTTCTAAAAAGTCAGTAAGTCTGAGGGCTGTGCTGATTTTCATCTCAGGGTTCGCTGACCAACTTATTTTAGGCAGTAGCCATAGCAGCCTGCGAGGAACAGTGCCAACATATTTGTGTGCATCTGTGTCCATCTCTGTGTCTGGCTGGCTGGCTGGCACTCTCCTCTTCACTGTTGATAAAGACATCTGAGTAGTTTGCCTCAGAGCTTAACAGCCATGACAAACACTGACATTCTACCAAAGAATGTGGACCTCTGCACTGATAATTATCTCATAGCACTGCACTGTTCTTAAACTGACCCCAAAAATGTAGCAGTATGCTCTGTAAAAGGCCTGGATGGACTCTGTCAGCAGCTCCTCTACATCCCTGAATGTTCAACCCTGTGTTCACTAAACATAAAAACAATGTATTATTATTATTATATATAGAATGCACCAAATTGTACAGGAGTTTATGATACTCCAGTACCTAACAGTTTAAAATGACCCTGGGGTTAAAAGCTCAGGCTGTAGATTCACAGTAATACATTATTATTTTATAATGGTGCTGTCCTTAGTGACATACCTGAAAACACATATCACATGGGAATGTGTGTGTAGGTGTGAACATTGATACAAATTATATATACAAATAAAAAGCAGGAAAGTCAATAAATGAGTGTGCATGAAAGTGTAAATGAATGTGGGTGTATCTGCTGTCCACAGCTGTTTACACTGTATGAGAAAAGCTTCCTCTTCACATCAGTAAATCTCTGCAGCATCTGAAGGCGGCAGGATGTTGATAAATGTGCAGCCTATGAGAAGCGCTGTGCCAAATTGCATGGACGTTCACTGTGTTTACCTTCATTAAATCTCCTGAACACATCACCAGGCTACAGTAGAACCACAAACAGCACACTGGTCAGTTATAACATCATATTCAGTTTTTTTATGATAAAGAATTCAGGTTAGCAGGGCTCATCATTTTACAACTTTATTTTTAGCAATAGTAGTGTCATGATTTATTCTTGAAACACATTGTGATTATATTGTATTACACTACTTACTAATCTATGTGACCATGTAGGCCTATGAGGTTAGATACATTAAGGTCCGATATATAACTATACAAATGACTATTATTACAGTAACTAACTGGTAAAAAACATTAACATCTGTATTTGGCTGCATATTTTCATCACATTTAACTGGCTCAGAGACTATTTGATAATCAGCACACCTGCTGTGCTGATTCTATATTCACCGTCACTCAGACCTTTAGCATGTCACACTGCTGCACAAACCTAAATAGTCGCTCACACACTCTGTACACCTCTGTTCTTGGTATTTATTATTCAAATTTTAACCGAGGATGCAAAATATTAAACAGAGGGCACCATGTATGTTTTAAAAACTCTCCTAGAACAGGGTCTGTCTACCTCATCTTTTGCAAACGTCTCTTTTTGAGTTTTTAAGCTAAAACAGGTTCAACAGGGTTTTCTAAAGTTTCTGTTTTAGCGCTTTGAAAATATCAGAGTAGTGTTTGTGTTAGGTGTAAATGTAGTAGGGGTTATATGTTTTAAGCCAAAAGTGTATTAGTGTGGACAGTGCCTAAATGTATTGACTTTTTAAACAATAAATGGTTGTTGAAAGTGAATCAGTAATTTAAAAAAAAAAAAAAAGTTATCAATTATTTCAAGCAAAAATGTCAAATGTTTGGCTCCAGCATCTCAAATGTGATGATTTTCTGGTTTTCTGTGTCATATATGACAATATATTTAACATCTTATGGCTTAGTCAGACAATAAAGCAAACTGAAGACACCACCATGGATTCTGAGTTAATAGTTAATGTCATTTCTCACATTAAAAAAAAACAATATTGTATTGATTAATTGGAGAAAATAATTGGTTGATCAATTGATAATGAAATAAATGCATTGTCTAAATATGAAATCCTATGTACACTCCTGCTTGTAGAATAAGGCTTTCAGGATGAGAATAATTACTGTTATTTATATTCATCACTGCTGAAAAATATATATGGACATGGTTCAATAGACTTTTAATCAAATTCAATATCTGAATCCTTTCAAATCTCTTATCATATCTTATTAGATTCACCTTATTAGAGTAACAAGTAACTAAAGGCTGCAATAACTACACCTCAAACATGTCTAATCAGCTGTTGCTGGCTGACAATACAACAGTTTTTAGTGGCAGCCTCATTAATCATAACCTGAAAATAAGCTGAGCAGCATGTAAATGAATTGAATCTGACATATTTCATTAACAGCTGTAAGTAGGAACCCCTACCTCTAAGAATATGCTAATATACTCAAATAATAATGCTTATAGTATAAAAAAAATCTCAAGTTTCTCAATCAGTAGTTGAAGTCATACAGGACTTAGTAGGGAAAAAGGTGACGTTGCAAACTTGCAGCAGTCAGGATATAGTGATATTTCCTGTGATGGCAGTTTAGGGGTTGTCTGTTTTTCTTTGCCAGGTCACTGTCAATCAATTATAGAGAATCCATCCACAAACACACATCTGTTCTATATTCACATCTACATTTTTGAGCCATTGCAGCATAAAACAAAGTGCACAGAAACACCAAAATGGGGAATCAAATGTTTAGACAAAGGAAAGCTTGACAGAGGGTGAACATGTAAAATGTAAATTTTACCATAGTTGTAGTTTTCTCTCTTCTTTCAGATCAGTATTAATAACACTGTAGGTTCCTTTGCAGAGATATCAGAAAAAAGAAGAGTTGAATCTGAACTTGTTCATTCTTTTTTTTTGAATGTGGGAAGATTGAGAGAAGTGTGAGAGCATTCTAAATGATATGTCATTTATTTCCCCATGAAGAAATCCTCTGGGGACACACAGACCTGGACTTTAACCGGTCTCATTTGCTGTAGCAGCAGTTCTCTCAACAATCCTCCCTCTGTGTTTTTAGGGGAAAAGTCATGTAATCAAATTCTTATTCCTAAAGCTCAAACCAGATGGTGGGAGCTCAAATCTTGGAGATCTCTGGTGTGTTTTCTTCTCTCTCTCTTTTTTTTCTTTCTTCTTTCCCCTTCCTCTCTCTGTGTGTCTCCTGTTTTTATTGCTCTTGTTCTCTCACTCTCTCTCTCTTTTTTTTCTCTCTTTGCTCTCTCTCCTGTCATCCTGTCCCCCCCTCCAACTCCCACCCACCCACCCACTCCCTCCATTTGGTTGTTGGTGGTGTACGATGTCAGGAAACCAGGGAAATTGACCTGGAGCCCAGAGTCAAGGCCCGTCTAAAAAGCAACAGGGCTATTTTCTCAGCTGCACGCAGAGAGCGAGGGGGAGAAGGTGTTGAAATGTGAAGAGATGGTAGTTTTGGTATGAAGAAGGGGGCCCTGCGTTTCTCTAAATTGTTTCAAGAACAGTTCGGTGCACGTCCAATGTTCTTTTTTTTTTTTTTCTTTCCTTTTTTTTCTGCGAGCGAGGTTTATAGAGAAAATGTGTCTGCAGGTCATTAGCTTGATCAAAGCATATGTACGTTTTACAAGGACAGGAGGAAGATGAGGAGAATAGATACAGTGATGTGAAAAGTGATCCTTTTTTTAGTTGAATACATGACACACTGCTATTTATAACAAACTGCTGCTCTTTGCATAATGTGAAGCTAAATTCATGGTTGATTGATGGGGTGAGTGCTGTCATAGATACCAGTGTGTGTGGGTATCGATTATCACACTTGGCTAAACCAACACAACACTAACTGGGTGGATCATATGCGCTGTATTTATATAACTCACAGTAAGTGTTTGCATTCTTACATACTTTATGATATAAGTAACGCTGAGAAGGTACACCTCTATATAGAAGTGAATATAGGACTATTTTGAGCAGTCTGCAGGTGGTGAGGAGAAGGTTTGCAGTGGAGATGGATTTGCTGGATGTGTGTTTCTGAGAAATAGAAGATAAACATGCTTCATGTTGTATTAGAGCCCAGTATATTGGTCAACAGATATTATTGGCCTAATACAGATTCATCGGTATTAGCTATTATGCAATCCAATATGTGCTGATAGTTTTTTTTAATGATATATGATAAGCAGAATTTTATGTATATTTGATCCGTTTTCTAAATTCCAGTTTAAAAAATGTAGTTTATACTTAACCTTTACATACTGTGCTGGTCAAATTTGACCAGTATTGACATTTGACAGCTGTAAAAACAACCCAAATGTCTTTTCCTAAGGTGGGCCAAAATGCACAAAAAGGGTTAGGCTGTTCTGGGTCAAATTTGACCCGTATCTATTGAATGAATAGTTAATAGTTTTAATAAGGTAGTAGTTAAGACAGTAGTTTCTTTTTATTCAAGGTTCAAGATTCCTTTTCTTGTGATTGTAAAAAAAAAAAAATACAACGACTTTTCATTGCAACAAGTGAGGACGGATCTCAAGCAATAAATAAGTAAAAAGATAAAACTAGATAAATAACATTAGTTCTACTAAATGCACAATCCACTCACACTGTCAGCAGGTATACGGCCAACATATGCTGTAAACATAAAATAGATAATATTATTGCACAATTTCAGTTATCTGGATGATTTCATGTTAGTGTTCAGTGTAGTGATGGCCTTTGGGTAAAATGATGTAGCAGTGAAGGCTGATGGCTCTAACATCTTATATTTTGGTGGAGGTCTAAATAATAGCATAAATCCAGCTTTACTGTGCATGGCTCATTAGAGCTGACTTTTCTTTAGTGATTTGTGTGCTGTACTAGCAGTATTGTCTCATCAATGAAGGTGTCTATGTTATAATGTTTGCCATAGTGCTTGCTCATGGGGGAATGTTGTGTCTCATTAAATTAAATGAAATGGTACGGTCTCGGCCTGCGCCATGTGAAAATGCCTTGAGTTTTTGTTGTGATTTTCGCGCTATATAAATAAAGATTGATTGATATGACTGAACAGTTAATTGTTTTATATAGTAACAATATGAACTGTGCCACAAGAGCTGTCAATGAGACTGTAATTGACATAACCACTGTAAATCTGTCTCACTAATCTGGAGGAGTTGAACGTTGTAGTCGGTGACTGTTGATTCTATCACCTGCAAATTCCCTCAGCTGTAGCTAATTAATGTTAATTATGTGAGGTGGCCAAACAACAAATAAACAGCTTTTTGTTCTGCTTAATGTTCTCTCTGAATACCTGTCTGAACAATTTACACTTTGACAAAAAGGGTTTAGTGAAGTCAGACAAGCAGGTTGTGTGTTTTTGCTGTTTAAAAAGAATCCTCAGGGTGTGTGTGTGTGTGTGTTTGTTTTCTCCAGCTCAGTGACAGCTGGCTGGCAGGTAACTGTTGTTATTGAGTGTCAATGACAAGCAGCTGGCAGACAAAGTTGTCTCAATCTCCTGTTAAACTGTTGAAGCATGTCATATCAGCTAGAGAGCTGTGAAGCTGGACCTGCAGGATTCAGGACTGAAGCTCACATTAACAGGGTTATGCCTGACTCACAATAGATCTTTATGGGTTGACAACACATGAGTCTGTGTCACCTTTTTTAATAGTGAAATATGCATTTCCTTGTTCTTTCTGAACATTGTATAAACCAACAATATCTATTATGCTTGAGTAAATGAAGCTCCAATTAACAAAAGTGGGTAAAAAGAATAATTCAGTTTCAACATCGGAAGGGCGGTGGGGGGGAGCAAGTTTGAGGGAGAGGGGTCTGGGGTCTAGGTGATGGGTGCAGGACACAAAAAGTACTCAGCTTTTTTTAAAGACTTTCAATAGAAATAAAACAACTTGTCTCTTATGATAAATCACAGGAAGTCTTCTCTCTCATTAGAGCTAGCTTCAGAGAGGAGCCCAGTCAAAACTTATCCAGCACCAGCTGTATGTGTCAAATATATGGGCGGTGGATGAGAGGGGAGCTGGCTACTGGAAGTCAAAGATGTCATATTTATATTGATGTTCTGCTTGTGCAACAGTAGTGTGATGAATTGCTATAAAACACATTTGCAGATCAAATCCGTTTGAGCTTTTTTTTATTCCAAGTTCTTATCATTTTGGCGCTGGTCAGTTTCCTTTGGCACTGCCAAAAACTTCTTTAGTGGACTTCAAAAATTCTTCAATGCAGAAAAAAACCATGATTAAAATTAACTCAAGCAGCTAAAGTGCAGAGCTGTCAACAGCATCATTATGAACTGTCAGTCTGGTAGCAAACATTGTCAGATGTCAGTGTTTCATACTGTAAAATAAAATGGCATAACTCACTAGTCCAAAACCAGCAGTTTGTGTTTATTAGCATAACTGGAAAACAATGTTAGTTTTGTCAATAAATCATCATCATCATTATATCGAGTCATCATTTTTAGCTCTACTGATGTGGCTCAAATTGGTACAAACTAAAATGACTTATTTTGGCGTTTTAATGATGTTTTAATGATGGAGGTATTTGCAGAAATGAGCTGAAACTCCTGCTGTGGACGCATTTCTTTTTTCTTTTTCTTTTAATAATTCATCTGGTTTAATATAGACATAGTGTTCCACTTCAGCCTTCAGTCATTTAGTTGAAAAATGCCTTTCGCATCAAAGCAGACTGCATAATTTATGGGGGGGGGGGGGGGTCATGTTTCCTTGTTACTGTTGTTATTGAATTTGTTTATTACTGTCCCTCACACCATGGTCCCAGTCGTGTGTGTGTGTGTGTGTGTGTGTGTGTGTGTGTGTGTGTGTGTGTGTGTGTGTGTGTGTGTGTGTGTGTGTGTGTGTGTGTGTGTGTGTGTGTGTGTGTGTGTGTGTGTGTGTGTGTGTGTGTGTGTGTGTGTGTGTGTGTGTGTGTGTGTGTGTGTGTGTGTGTGTGTGTGTGTGTGTGTGTGGGTAGTCTATCTCCAGTCAAAGCAAATTAGGAGCAATTGAGACGCAAATACCTGCTATTATCACAGCATCAGCAATCGCCTTTCATTAGCATGACTAACATGTGCGAGTCAAACACCATGCCTTCAAATGACAGCACTTCTGCTCTGCTACATTACTGACACACTGAGAACATCCTGATTCTCCAGCTTCTACAACAACGCCTCATCTTCCAGCCAGGCTGCTGTTCCTGTGCTGCTTGGACAAAGAGGAGGGTCCGGGATGTTGTGTAACCAGTTTCTCTTCTGTACACATACAAACACACCCACATACTGCTGTAAAGACAGGACAGGGATTCAGTTAAAAAATCGCTCACTTCCTCTAGATGGTTTCAGCTGTATTGTTCTCCACCTTTTTATGCTAATAAAGCAGCGTGATTTGAAATCACAGAGTGTGACAGAGAGATGGAGACACGAAGGGAGAGTATGGGAGCTTTGGCAGCCTCGCTGTTTCTATAGCAACAGCAGGAAAATAAACTGCTGTGGTCGTTGGCTGTTCGCCTGCTGCTAAGAGGACTGGTCAGAGGGAGTGTGTCTGTATACAAGACTATATACAGAATGTCTTCAGAGTGTGTTTGTAAGCTGAGTGCTGTGAAATTGTCCTTCTTCCAGACTTTTATGGATTCGGTTTAGTGGAAGGGTGCTAAAGTCTCTTCTATTAGAACTGTTTTATTGCCAAGTGCTCAGTAATATGAAGGTATCCTCTGATTTCTGAGATCTGTAGGATGAAATCAAAAGCATATGGTTGTCAGGCTGAAACAAATGGGGGATCAGACAGGATATGTTAGTCTTTGGGGTGGTCATTGTGTCATGAGCCTATCAGACTGTCCAGACAAGTCCAGACTTGTTTGGCAGATGTGGTAAACTACACATCAGACTCCAGCCAATCCTATTCCATCTTTCACAGCTTGTGTGATGTACAGAGGTAATCAATAAGGTGGAATATTAATGTAGGCCCCTGTGTTTTTTCCCCCTCTCAGTCAGTAGAAAAGAAGGTGAGTGATTCATTTGTTCTGGCTCCTGACCTGAGTATGATAGTCACATAGTTGAACGTTCTCTGAAAGAATTCATCTTGTAGAAACTGTCAAAATCAGCTATAGAAGGTTAAAAAAAAAAGGTCATACACCACATTGTGATGCACGTAAGCGTGAGGAGAGAGAGAGAGAGAGAGAGAGAGAGAGAGCAGTTATTGTGCGGCAGTTCTCTGGCTCGTATCATGCAGTCACATCTTGGCACGGGTCCCTGAAGAGGTGACATTTTGGGAGATAGCAGGTGGAGACAATGAGAGCGGAGTCATTGGCATGGAGTGAGCGAAGTAGATTGAAAAGACGATCTGAGAAAGAGCAGATGGAGATTCATCAGCACAGTTACATGAAGTGTATAATCACAGCAACAACAGTGTCCAGCAGTCTTTCATTCTCAATCACAGTGAAGGAGCTTTGGCAGTTCTGATCATTTATGTTATGTTATGAAAAATACAAATATATATACTGTAGTCTTCTTAATGCAGGCTCTTTCTGCCTATTTCTTGCTGGACTGTCTTAAGTATTGTATAATATAACAACCTTAAAAGCAGAGTTAATGGAAGAAAAACCACTCAGAGGCAATGTACTGCTGTAGACGAGCAATGATTCATCTGTTCAGTTCAATTCCAAACCACTTTATCTATCTCTCTTAGGGAAGTTGCATGATAAAAAACCGACCACACATACAATGGAACTGTAGAGAAGTAGAGGACAGGATGGAGCTTTTAATTAAGCTATAATGCATTGTTAGCTGACTGGATTTATATCCACTCAGTATGAACTTCAATTTCCCTCCAATCTGTTGGTCACAGAAGAAGCCCAGCCTCTGTAATCTTTTGAGCAGAGCTTAACATAACTATTCAAGCTGTTCATGACATTCAGTGATAAGCTATGACAACACTAGATACAAGAAAAGGTCACAAATGTCATGAAAAGATCAAAAATGGAATAGAGTAACTGTACTGACTGAGAGGAAGTAGAGTCACTCACCAACATGACCGATTGCTTCATTTACATGAGGGTTCTGTTGGATATTCCTCTTGTGTTTGTGATCATAGTTTGCTCTATTTGGTAGTCATTTGACATATTGAACATGTTGAGATGCATTACTAGCTTTAGACAAACTGGTCAGTGGTTTGACCCCTATGGTAAATGGACTACATGTCACATTCATTCATTCACCTACCTATTCACTCACACATTCATTCACCATTACAGCCATCGGGAGCAATTTGGGATTCAGTATGTTGCCCAGGGATACATGACTCCAAATGATTAATCAATTATCAAAATAGTTAGTAACTAATTGATAGTCAGCAAATCATCATTTTATCGGCTCATCCATTGTAGCTGTAATCATGAGAACAGTTCAATCATCTACAGGGCAACACATCATTTATCATCTTCATTGTAGCCAAGTACAGCACCTTCTACAGTGTATGTCTTTACAGTTTCAGCTGTGTGTGCTGTAAGAATCAAGTGCTATCAAGTTGCATGTTATTTTATTAGAAGTGAAGGATCCAGTATTTTTTAGGGGGCTACCATACAAGGTAAAAGTCAGGATAATTGATTAACAGGATTAATTAGTGATCAGGTCATTCTCTTTAATTTAATAATCAGTTAATAAATGCACAGCTTTGTCTTTAATGGCTCACCTAAAAAAAAAACCCAGTATGAGTTGTTTTTTAAAGCCTTAAATAGTGACTAGTCTGCAGTTAGTCAGTGGTGGTGTCTGAGTATGCAATCAGTGTGTATTCCAGCTCAACAGATCCATATCCATCTTACACGCTGGACAGATCTGCAGAGAACACACTGTGCTGCAGGGGGAGGAGGGAGGAGAAGCACAAGAATGTTAGAGACAGGCTTTGGAGGGAAGGAGTGTCCTGCTATAAATTGATCTAGTCGTTTCTCTCGCTTCCCCCCCCCCTCCTTTCTCTCTCTCTTGCGCTCACACACGCACGCACGCACACACACACACACACACACACACACACACACACACACACACACACACACACACACACACACACACACACACACACACACACACACACACACACACACACACACACACCAGCCTGTCAAGAAGAATATATGGTTTGCAGCTGAGAGCAGAGAGGTTGGACAAACTGCCCTTGTTACTCTCTCTCTCTGTGTGTGTGTGTGTGAGAGAGAGAGAGAGAGAGAGAGAGAGAGAGAGAGAGAGAGAGAGAGAGAGAGTGTGCGTGTGTGTGAGAGCTGGGGTAGAAGGAGCTCTGTTGACTTCAGTAGATGGTGTACAATAGGCACAAAGACCTTCAGTCTTACTCTCTGCTGTAAGTGCTTTTCACTAATTTATCTCACCATTGAGGTAAAGACAACAGTACTGATATCTGTTATACCCACATTAGCTTTAAATACACCCTTTTTTTCTACTGGAAGCAAAGTAAGACAAGGCAAAGAAAGAAAACTACATGATAAAATTAGAGAGAACTTATAAAGTATTACAAATTCAATTTAAGGAGCTGAATTATGAAGCAATTTTAACAAAAAACTTTTAACGTCAATGAGTGAATGGGTTATAATTTAACTTAAAAAATGAGACTTTCCCCGTCAGTCTTGTTTGTAACAGCCTGCAGATTCATTTCAATGTGAAGGAGTCAGGCTGGTTTTTCCACAAAATGTCAAGGATGTGAAGTTTTGTGTGCTCTAGAAACAGCCTGCAGCTCTGTTTACCACCAGGTTGGGTTGTAGCTATGGTCTAACCATTGCCAGCCAGCTATCACAGTTTCTGGTTTTTGGGGGGTGGATTGAGATGGCTAGCTGCCTCCATTGACCACAACACATTTCACAATAAAACCACAGCGCCTTGCTCCCTGGCCACAGCTCATTGGACCAACCGGTGATAAGTAGGTTGGTAAATAAAGTTTGCAGTTTGCGGGTCGGGTCGGGTTCAGGTGGTTGATTCATGCAGCTCACTTAACAGCCACCTGTGTCACTAATGGGAAACCATTAGTCAGGTTTCTGAAACCTTGAAAGATACACTCATCAGTATTTATATTGATAGTTGCTCTGACCTTATGAAGGAAGTGTTGTGTGAAAGTTGTCACTCATAGGGAAGAAACAATAAGAATTATCACTGACTCTACAGTTTCTCTCACTTCTTATTTTAGCTCAGTATTTTGGTTTTATAGCCACAAAGAGCAGCAGGAAGCTTGTTTTCATCGAAAAGCCACCGCACACTACCTGCACAGCATCACACACACACACACACACACACACACACACACACACACACACACACACACACACACACACACACACACACACACACACACACACACACACACACACACACAGTTAGAGACTAGTTGGTTAACATAGTGGAGCATTTAGCTGCTAATGAGCAGATATATTTCTAAGTAGTTGTTGGAGATCAAATGAAAAAGGAGGGTGAATATTAGACTATATCAGGTGGACACAAGCTAAGCATGACTTTCAAACGAATGCTAATGTTGCTGTGGATGTTGCACCAGATTTGTAAATAACTAGTCAATTCACAACTCAATTCAGAAGCCTAAGTACTAAAGAATCTGTAAAAATTGAGACAAAATATTGCTGAAATTATTTTTCTTTAGGTTGTTCATCTAGCATGTCACTTATATTATATGATATATCAAATGGTATATATTCAGCTTGTTTTGCTCTTCCTAAGTGGAGAAAAAATCTCTTGATGCAGCTTTAAAGAGTGCTAGAAAAGCACAGCTGAGTAGGATGTGTCATTTTTCCACGTCAGAACACCAAAGTTTATAACTTTACATATAGCTTTTCTGAACAGCCACACTTGTAGGTGTGGTGAGAAGCCTGCTGTCACTGAGGGAAGAGACACCATATTTATTTCAGTTTTGGGATACTGGCAGATACCACAGTTTGATCATCAGAAACATTCACAGTGTTGCACGTGTTTATACGTGTAGAAAAATGGCACAAGTAGCATCTACTGTATGAGAGGGACAGAATGTTGAGAATAATCACTATTATTCATTAACACTTATTGTTGGCATTAATATTCATATGTAGCAACATGATGTCTGATATGCTCTAGTTACTTTTACAGTTTTAAACTCTGTGTCTCATAGTTCTTTGTACTTTTTGAATAGTTCCCTGATATCCAGACATAAAAACAGTTCATGCTTCCCTTCTGTTTCCAATAAGTGGAAAAATAACTGAGCAGTTCTCAGAGCTGAACAGACAAAACAGCACCACCTACAGAGAGGAATAACATATCAGAGTCAAACAATTAAAAAGTTATTAGAACATGTTGTGTATGAAAGCACAAGAAGACACATGAGGAGTGCAGAACACTGATGGGCTGCTGAAACCTACACCAGACCATGCATGGAACCAAACCCCCAAATTACCCCCAACCACTGCTGCTGCACAAGATTACAGAGGAAACACTGAGTCATTGTCTTGTGTTCCAGTGGTTTCCAAAGTCTGGGTCAGGACCCAACACCCAATCATAGCGGGATATAAATAAGTCCTCAAATTGTCCTGCAGGAACAGATTCGGGCTTTTAGCTGGAAAATCACAATTTTATATGTAAGCCTCAGTTTGCTCTGAGGATTAGACTGTACTGCCATTTTGGTTTGAGGGTAAAATCTCCTTCACTAGTGTGAGAGGAACTGTTGTGACTGTTCATATCATTCAGTAGAAGCAGAGACATACTGGATATTGTATTCTAACTGACTGTGTATGAATCTTAACATATATCCATCACCTGAACAATAGGTTTGTATTCAAATGGGCTGTATGGCTGTTTATGTCAGTGTTGAACTTCTTGTGGAGGGGTTAAACAGTGATACGCTGCCAACAGTATCAGTGCTGTCATTGCCATGACAACATATCAGCTGTGATTTTGTGTTTCCAGCTTAGTGAATGTTATGGAAAAACTAGTAATTGTGTATATTGCCCATGTGACAGTAATGATGATCTTAATGTTGTGTGTTGTGTCTCCCTGCAGGCTGCTGTTTGGGACCTTGTATCCTGCATACTACTCCTACAAAGCTGTCAAGACCAAAAATGTCAAGGAATATGTGAGTTCATCAGCATCACTTGTGTCATTTTTTTTCAAAAACAATCTAGTGTCTAGTTGCAGAGTTTGAAATGTGGGTAAGCAGCCAAAGTTACTAGCAGATCTTAAAACTTACTACCTATTCAATTTCCACTACAGTAAAAAATATCTATTTAAAATTCTTAGAATAAACCAGCCTGAGTTGCTTCAAGTGCATCACTAAATCTATGTATCCTGACATTATTTGTATTAAGCTACAGTACCAACAGCACTTCAATCTCTCATTATCATCTTAAATTACTAGAATGAGCTCACCATCACGTCTGTAAAACATGGTGGCATTCATTATTGTCAGGTAACTTATTTTTGGTGCCATATTTTGTGCAACACCAAACAAACCTTTTAACTTCTATGTATCCTTTATTGTTTCACATGTTTGTATTGAGAGAAGTTGGTCTCATCTCACCCTTGTTTATCATGTGGCATAATAGGCAGAGTTATTTCAAAGGTGTGACATAATGTGATTTATATTTGACATATTGTGCACATTAACAGGAATAACAAGTTTGATCAGACAGGCTGTCATTGTCTTTGTGTATGCAGCCTTGTGATCAGATTTAACATTTGACAAGTTCTTTAACCTGATGAGACTGCTGCACCTGTTACATTTAGTATGTGTGTTAGGTGGGATGGGCAAGTTGAGCCTTGTGCATTTGGAACTGGTTCTGTAGACTTTGTTTGTTGCTGTGTGTTTGAACTATATTCTAAATGTTTAGTGTTAAAGTGGAAGGTAGCTGCTTCTCCTCTTTTTCCTGTCTTTCTGTGTTGTTGATTACTCATAGATTCAAACAGCTTTATACACCTCCTCCTCCTCTAATACCTCAGTTGCAGCGGGTCAGATTCACAGACTCATGCCCTTAGACCATGCAGGAACTCTCTACAAATGAAGTATTCAGATTCCTGGCTGTGAGTGAAGTATTCACACACCCCTCCCACTCTCATACGTGCAGAACTTGTGGAAAGTACTGAACATCACAGATCAAAGATCCGTTTGTGAATAACCAATCTGTGATGTTCAGTACTTTCCACAAGTCCTTTAGTGTTTAGTTATTTCAGCATTTTTTTCCCTACTTTTCCAAGAGCGCCTCCAGACACAAAGGTGCATAAAGCTGTTGCTTTTAATCAGAGGTCCATGTCCTTTGTACAAAATACAACGTGAGTTATGGCAGCAGTGTGTTTTCTATGATGGATTTTCTCTGTAGGATTGCAGGTGAATGCTCAGTGATTTAGGTAATTTGTCTATTTTGTAAAAAGAAGCAAATATTCATATTTTTTACTTGTCTCGTTTAATTTTCCTCTTCATTTCACACAAAGCCCATCCTGAAGTGTTGAGATGTATTAGTAGTTTGAGTATGAGGGAGGAGATGTTTATGTTCAGATTATTGCTCCCAGTTCAGTTTAATCACACATCGCAAATAAATTAGGGAGTGACAGGAAACTGTTCCACATCACCTCCCGAGGTTATTTAAGAAACTCTGATTCTATCAAATCTCAGAGGATTTTACACCACAAATATTACCTGAGCTGTATTGTTGATAGTTCTGCAAGTTATATATTTAAACATTTTATTGAAATTAGAGTATTTAACTCAGCTGCTGCTTTCTTTAATTGTATACTATGCAAGATTTTCTTAAAAAACAAAGTATAGACTCATTAATCCCTGTCATTAATTACTTATGAGCCTTATGAGGATTGACGCGCCAAAACACGAGCAGAGCATTCTGGGATTTGTAGTATTAGCGGTACTTGCGCTGTATAATACCGGCGGACCAGCTCTAGTAGTCATTTGGTATTGCCTCGCGGGCCAAATATAATTACACTGTGGGCCATATTTGGCCCGCGGGCCAGAGTTTGACACCCCTGCCTTAAAGTTATAGAGTACCCATACCCAGCCTTACTGACAATGGGGGGGAAAAGTGTTTTAGAGATAATATAATAGGTATTTGACTGTAAAGTTTGCACATTTATATGACACACATTCTAATGAATATCTCAACTTCTGCTCTCTAAAAGTGTCACCACATTTTAGTGAAACAGGGTGTCTGTGATAGTAGATATTGATCGTAGCTGTCAGAGTCATTGGAAAAGCATATTGTGAATTTCATCTTAGCACTCATTTCCATTTAAGCTGAGGCTTTATGGGAACCTATACATGGGTATAGATTCGAGCACTTGGAGGTGTTTTCTTGCAGGAGCTGGGTGATGAAACTACCGTCAGCGATAGTGAAATCTCAGTATTCTGAGTGAGTAACACATTCACACACAGCTTTAACACAGCAGCTCACAGACTGAGCCGCTGTAAGCTGTGACTCTGCTTCTAACTAGCTTTCACTCTCTGTTTCTCCTGCTCTTTGTCTTCCTCACCGTCTGCCTCTGCTGCTGCTCCTCATTCCCTTCAGTTACATATGGTAACTGATTTGTTAGAGATACATTTCTATCAAAAGCACATATGGCCTCTCGTGACCTGTGAATCTCTGTTTAACAACTCCGCATATAAGGATGAAATGGATAGAAATGAACATCAGTGGATACCTCAAAAATAACTCAATCTGGAAAGATATCACTCCAGCAATATTTTCTCTTTCATCTCTTTCATCTCTACCACATAATCTTCCACTACACTATGTTGTGTTCTTTATTTCCTTTGTCTGGATAAGGATGGCCATTAAATAAAAATAGTGTAATATAATTTATAATTTCATTTGATATTTTGCTTTTTTGTCAGCAATTAACAAACACTAGTTACTACAAGCTCCAAACCTTCACTGATATAACAGCAGCCTTTTTCATATTGATCAGTGCAGCTTTATGACTGAACTGAGTACATTTACACTGCCTGACTGCGCTATAGGAGGGATACAATTTTTATATATATATATATATATATATATGAAACGTGCACCTTCCTCGAAAGCTTTCATGATAACTGTAGTTTTTTTTAAAATGTTAACAAATTAATTATTTTTAGCCTTGCTGTAATGACAAAGGTGAATATGTCCCATAAGTGCCGATATATTCTTTTTATTTATTTATTTTAAGTTATCTTGGCAGAATTTTATGTATATTTGACAATTTTTCTTAATTCAAGTTTAATGTTGTTTTTTTTTATTCATAGCTATTTCTAATTATGACATTTTTTATACAATAAAGTTTATTGTTAAACTGTTAAATACCATACCTTCATAACATTTGATGGATCATTGCAAAAAAAAAAAAAGGGTTTATTTATATATTCTGTACATATAATATTATTGGCCAATATATCAATATCAGAGTTTTTTTACTCCCTAATATCATTATCGGCCTTGGCCCCACAAATCCAGTATGGGCCAGGCTCTAGTATGTATAGTAATCCACAGGAACATGAGCCAGGAGCATGTGTCATGTTCTCAGAAAGACAGATGAAAGAGGCTGTCACACTTTGAGTCACAGAAGCTAACATGGATGATTTCAGCTGTCTGTTGTTGCAAGGTCAAGCAGAGAGAACCTACAGGGTATCTCATCCAGCTGTGTGTCTGCATATAGACACTCAGGCAGGTGCTCTGCTTTGCTCAATGATATTTCATTTTGCTGCAGTGAAAGTAGAGCCAGCACTAGATGACCTTATGGTGAAGTATTTTGTGTTGGCAACCCCCAAATCACCAATGCAGGGGTCTCATTGAAATGAATGGGTAAGACGCTTTGATGTTGTTGATCTCCTGGAGCAGTCACCCTAGCACTGACTTCCTTTGTGGTAGGGATGCAAATTACAAGTTTCATCACGATATGATATATTGATTTTTAAAATTGTTTTGGACAATGTTATATTTCCTTATCACAAAGTCTGCCACAATATGATTATGAGGCCTGTGATCAATATGAGATGATATCATATGCCCATTTAATACAATCAGTTCCATTTATATCAGCTCACAAAAAGCAGGTTTTGTCTTTTCCAGACATTTATATCCAGATATTTAAATGAAAAACAATCTATTCTTTTTAATGAAAAGAATAAAAATAGAGCTTTAATAATGTTTAATAATGTGCAAATGTGAGGAAGTGATATGTTTGAATAATTACAATAACTGGTCACCAGATGAGTGAGGAGGTGTATTCTGTGGTACTGTGTCATTCTGTAGACACACACGAACACACACACACACACACACACACACACACACACACACACACACACACACACACACACACACACACACACACACACACATATACAGCCAATGGAAAGCATTTGAACACTAAGAGAAGTATGATGTTAGTTTCCAGGCCTACAGCTCTGCAGCTTCATGTGTGATACACTGGAAAGTTTCAGCTGTGTTACTCAGAGCTCTTTCAGCTCTTTTAAAGTTGCAGAGAAAAGCTGCTCAGAGCTGGTGAGCAGCTATCTGACACATTAACTAAGACCAGGGTTAATGTCATGTTTCTTGTTTTAAGTGCCCGGCCAGGTTCATGGTGTTCTCTGAGTACTTTATCTCATGATGGCATTGATGATGACACAGCTGATTTATTCAGAGAGGGGGGTAAATCCCCTCACTGTCTTTTTCTTGGCCGCTTGCCATTATCTGCTTGGCTTTGGCACAGTTTGGTGATGGATGATATTGGATCATTGATACATTGATCCAGATCAATATGTTGTTACACCTCTACTTTATTCTCTTTTCAAGAACATGTGAAGAGGAGTGCTGAGTCAGTAAATGCACACTGCAGCTCAGCATCATGCACCGCTGTTTATACGCCTGCAGCCTTTAACTGTATTATAACCAAAACTAATTCATCAGATAGAATTTCCCATGAATTTTCCATAGAAATTCCCAGGAAACACACTTCAAGCACATATGTTAAGGATTTCTTGTAGATATTGATGAAATTACGTGAAGCTAGCAGCTGAAACAAGCCTTTGGCTGCTTTCATATGACTTCAGCTACACAGCAGCCCTGCCAGAGGTTACTCTAGTTCAAGTTGATTCTTCGAATTCATTCCAGAGGCCCAGCCCTCTTTTCATGTTTTCATTACTCTTTGTGTGTGTGTGTGTGTGTGTGTGTGTGTGTGTGTGTGTGTGTGGTGTACATCTGGAGGTTTGACAGACATGTTTTCTCACTCAGTGTCTTGTTGAACATTTAAAATCAGTGAAAGTAAAACCTCTCCGCAGAAATTCCATCTTTTCATCATGGTTTCTACTTTGATCATGTTTTCATCTTGTTGCTGCTTCTTCTTCTGCTGTGGTTTAATTGAAAAATAAGAAACACCAGCTGTTCATTTTGACCATCCAACTCCAAATATTCACATAATGGCAGTGGATAGAAACATGCATGCAACCAGTGCAATATTCTCTCATTTTCTCTATAACTGAATTATTGAAAGTCTGACTATTTTATGTGACAATGATTATTTATTATGACTATTTTAAGGCAATTATTTATTTTAGGACAGAAAGATATATTTATTATTTGAAGACAATTAGGATGCTGCTATATTATATATATATTATATATATATATAAAGTATCTATTCTATTCTATTAGGTTGAATTTGAAACAAATGGAAGGATAGATTGATCCCAACCTGGACATCACTCTGTTAGAAGTAACGTGGCTGTCCTCTGTGCTGCTGACACACACACATGGTAAAGTGTTGAATGAGGACAGTTAAAGCTTTTGACCTCCAGGCTCTACTGTTTGACTCCACTCAGTTTCAAACAAACGGGTGTCTGTGCTGAGATGCCTGGATGCCAGCCTGACTTGAGCAGACTTGTCTGATGGCTGTGTTGTTCATACTGAAATCACAGAAGGCAGCAGTATGTAATATAACTACTGTATATCACTTAATCTGTTTATGTGTATGTTTAGACAACCGCTACTTATTTTTCAGTGGGATTCTGCGTCTGGTCTGTTCTAGTCCTGGATTGACTGGGTACCAGTGGAGTGTGTGTGGAGCTTTAATGGGAGCAGTAATGTAAATGATACACTTACTGTTGATGCAATCAGTTTTATGAGTTGTGAAACTATACTCTGCTTATTAAATGCCTTCAAGCTAAAGGAATATCGAATGATCTTGAATCACCTCTCTCCACCAAAATGATACATAATTATAGAGACTGTGTTATGTGCTGCGCAAGTGAAATCATGACCTGTCAATCACACATTAAAGGCGATGCCCAGCAGCAGTAGTTAGGCCATCTGTGATAAAACTGCTGTGTAAAACCTCACCACTGGAAGCAGAGATGAAATGATAAAAGCAGAGAGGAGCCCAACAGTTTATGACAGTTGTAGAAACTCATTGTAACTCTACCAGCACAATTAACACTTTTACACATTCACAACATATTCTGATCCAGCTGAAGTATTCCTTTTAAAGTTAGTGCCTATACCAAATTTTGAACCACACATGTATTTTGTGCTCATGTTTTCTTCAGATTTGACACTATTATAGTGAAAACATACTGACAATCTCACTGTATTATGATCTTATGTTATCTAAAATGAGAATATAAAATCAATAATTATTTCTGTTGATTTATTGAAAGTGAAGGATGAGACAGTGTTAGGCTACATGATAGCCTTTTAACACTATCAGCAAAAATGTGTACCAGCTGCACAAAAATAATTCATTTTAAAAATATTTCCAGTTTTGGACATTCAAGGCTACCATAGGAAAAGTCATAAAATGTGAGGCTTAAAGAATGTAATTGGTGTGGTTTTTAAATGCTTTCAAATGTCAAAATGACTCAAATGTGACCCACATTTTTGACTGGTTGTAAATTGTCATTAAAAGTATATGTCAGAGTAACAGAGTGCTGAGGATGACATTAGTGCAGAATGTGTTGAGAGAAAAGATTAACATTGAGAAAGTAGTGATGAGTTTACATCACCTGTAAATGACTGGATGTAAAAACACACAGACTTCTTTTAAAAGTAAACTTCTAATAAATAGAAATGATCAGTGATTAACATGGTTGACTTCAGTATTCATTTAGATGTGAGTGCATGCAGACAGTCTAATGTATCTAGAGAGAGAACAGTGACAGCACCTCTTCTGATTGTCTCTGTGGGAGTGATAGAGAATTCTGTCAGAACAGAGTGGAATGGAAGTTTCATGCAGTTGTATCAGTATCGTCAGAGGAGTCAACATGAGCCTCCAGGTTGTTTGTGCTTCTGATTAAACTACTTTCATTTAAAGGTTTTAAGTCACATCATCAATTCATCTGAAGAGGATTTTCACAACTAATTCTAAGAAATAGGGAAAAAATATCATTCAGAATTTCATGATGATGTCATCAGTTAGATAGTTTTGTCTGACTAACAGTATGAAACTTAACTTCCTGTCATACAGTATATAACATATGAACCCAGCAAACTGCCACGTTTGAGAAACTGGAAGAAAAACACATGTTGCATTTTTGCTTGAAAAATGACAAAAGCAATTCATCAACTAGCAAAATAGACTATTATAAATAGATAAATAGATTATTATAATTTTGCTTTCCATTGACATATCCATTAATGAAGTATTACTTGCAGCTCCAGTTGTTTTGAATTGGATTGGTGCATGTTAGGAAACTTGAATTAACATAAAAGTTATTGTTCTAATTTTGATCATTTGTCATTTTAGGAAATCTACCAAATACGTTGTTCTTGTAGCTTCTACAGTATACATATTTACTGCGTTAATTAGTCTTCTATGATAGCATATTGAATATTGTTGGGATTTGTTGTTGGTTTGTTGCACAAAACGACTAAAAAAATGGACAAAATACTTGAAAATAAGTCGAGTGGAATAGTAATGTCAATTCTTTGTCTTTTTCTATAAGACACATGTACTATAAAGTGTAAAAACAGATAAGCCAACCAAGTTTCCTGGTTGTTTGGGCTCTTGATTGGCTGCTTTGTTAAATCAGAAAACTGCTCTTTCTGCCCCTCTGTGTTTGAATCCTAGGCAGAAAGGATCATGAGGAGCTACTGTGTGGCTGTGATGACTATTAAGATATTTACATTTGCACTGGATTTTATACTATAGCAACATTTTACTTATTAGCTGTACATGAAAATGCTTCAAAGTAAAAACTTAAAAGATATTTAGTCACTTTAAATATTTCACAGTTAAACTGGATTGCTGGTTGGTTGTAGCCGGTTGCTGTAAAAAGCTGATGTCAGGTGTTTTTTTTTTTTCTTCTTTTTAATGGAAGGCAGTTATTCACAGACAGGGCCAGTAAATGTCTGCTATTGCCTCAGGAAGGCAAAATGGCTGCTGTGTATTTCACGGAGGTCACGTCTTAATGTCATCCCTACTGATGAGATGAAAGATGAGAGAGAGAGAGAGAGAGAGAGAGAGAGAGAGAGAGAGAGAGAGAGAGAGAGAGAGAGAGAGAGAGAGAGAGAGAGAGAGAGAGAGAGAGAGAGAGAGAGAGAGAGAGAGAGAGAGAGAGAGAGAGAGAGAGAGAGAGAGAGAGAGAGAGAGAGAGAGAGAGAGAGAGAGAGAGAGAGAGAGAGAGAGAGAAGTGGAAGATGAAAGGGAGTGGTAGAAGAAAGCGGTGCAGGCAGAAGTAGATTGAAACATATAAATTAGACGTTCTCTCCATCTCACCGGCTCTGTGTTTCACTCTGTCCCCTTTACATTTATCATTCCCATGAGCCTCTGTGTGAGAGGGAGTTCACTATGAGGTCACCAATTAACCAGTCCAGCAGTAATGGTGCAGGCACTGGAGAGAAAGTGTGTGTGTGTGTGTGTAGTGTACGCCTAATGTGAGTTGGACTGCAGGTGTGTGTATGTGTGTGTGTGTGAGTTTGTGCTTGTGAGACAGATGAATGTGTGTGTTTGTGTTCACTGTCCCTCTCTCTTGTTCTTTCTCTTTTAACACACAGTCTCACAGTCTACACACACACACACACACACACACACACACACACACACACACACACACACACACACACACACTCTCTCTGACATTTCATTAGCTAGTGTCAGTGTGTGCTCAGTCATGCGGCAGCAGCCGGGTCTAGCTAATACCTCAGCCTGCCATGTGACTGTCTGCCTACCCGCCACCGTCTAACACCGGCTTTGATATGGAAATAGAGCCAGAAGAGCCTGGAAAGCCCTTAAAAGAGGGATGGAGGGAGCGAGGAAGAGAGCAGGGAGGACAGAAGAATGAATGAAAGCAAAAAAAATCTCTGTAACCTCTGTTTGCCCTTTCTTTACTGGCCGGAGAGGGAAAGAGGTAGAGGATAAAAGGAGGAAGAAAAGAGAAGAATACTATCTGAGGCTCAGATTCTGTAACTTTAAGACCTTAATCCAGTTATTAAAGTCCTCAAGTGTTCACCATAATGACCATGTTCACTTGTTACATTCATTCAGAGCACAGTTAGTAGAACAACACACAGTTAGACCTCACATCTTTTCTGTGTTCCTATCAGAAACTCATTTTACCACACACACACACACACACACACACACACACACACACACACACACACACACACACACACACACACACACACACACACACACACACACACACACACACACACACACACACACACACACACACACACACACAAGTTACACCAATGACTGCAGGCTAGAATCAAATATTCATGAGTCTCCAAAATGCACTGTGCAGTTTTGACAGTTTTTTCAAGGACAAATAAACAGCTGATATTAACATGAGGTTTTTAGGATGATGGAAACATGTGTCACATAATCTGATATGTGTTGTACTGAAGGTTTGATCTTCTCTTGTGTGTGTAGGTCCGATGGATGATGTACTGGATCGTGTTTGCCCTCTACACTGTGGTGGAGACCATCACTGACCTCACGCTGGCATGGTGAGTGAACACACAAATACACACACACACACAAATGCATGCATTCTCTCATTACATGCACCTACTAGATATCACCTGGAATCAATTTCACATTTAACCTCCCATTTACCAGTGATTAATGACACACCATCTTTTTACATGCACCCACACACCTCAACTGAACCTCTGTCACATTGTTGTGCACCTGCTAAACAAAGCACAGGAACTCTGCTTGGTTCTGGGTTATCTCTAGCATTTATTCAGTAGCAACTTGTAGTACATACTGAGCACTGCCTGACTGTCCTTCAGAGACCAGCACAGCTGCTCAGCCCAGTGCAGCCACACCTTCTAACCTATTTTAACATTTGAAAGTAGTAAAGACACCCTTAATGACATTCTTTAAACCTGAAATTTGATGACTTTTCTCAGAATATACAAAACTGTAAATATTTCAAAATGATGTATTTTGTGCAGTTAAGAGGTGTACATAGAGAGTGTTCTGGAAGGTAAAGGTTGGTTATGTGGACTCTTGATGGCCATTTATGTATATCTCTATCATTGGGGTAGTGGGACCTTGACACTGTCTAAAGACCTGCCCGTGTTTAGACCCAACATGATTATTCATTAAGTTTGACCATATATTGTCCCCGAAATAATTATGATAAACAATATTATTGAATTACATTTAATTTATTGTCCACCTTAGTGGAAATTTGTTTTCGACTTCCTCCAATACATTGAAAAATACAAACAATACACACTGTATTGTGAAGACATTAAAGACATACACCAACTCTGCACAACATCAAAATCATACAACTGACAATTGTGGAAAGGGGCAGAAAAACAGCAACAACCATTGTAACAAGTTCAAACCTGTTAAAATGTGTCTTTAAAAAAATACTTGAATTCATAGTGCGTTCATTTTACATTCAGTGCCTGTATGGCATAAGGGATAAAAGACCTCTTATACATGTTCCTGCTCATCTTGGGCCCTGAATCAACGGCCAGACGGTCATTTTTAGAACATTTTATGCCACAATTACAGGTAATATGGTAATATTGGTTCAAATACCATATTTTCCTATTTGAGAGCTGGCAGGACCTCCTAGTTTTACCTTGATCATTTCCACCATAGTTGCAGCCTACAAACACGGCCCACACACCCATCAGTTTGGTAGTGGGAGTGAAGAGTTTTAGGAGAATTTGGGGGTTTTAGAAATGCTAGCAGTCATTTTTATATGTTGGGGCGAGTGCGATGCTCACAAAAAAAGGGTTTTTATGAGTTTAATTCAAGTTCATATACACATCAGTCAATTTGTGTTTGTCTTAACAAAGAAAACAAAAATACATTTACGAGCACCACAGCAGCAAAACTCAGACATTTCTCCGCTCTCAGTTTAGTAGCAGCTGAGATCGTCACTACAATGAGAATAGATGGTCCACCTTAAAGGTCAGTACACCTTTTGTGAACCTGGCCAGGCTTGGCTAACCCATTGTGGCTAGCTTCAGGGCTAACCCTTTCACTTTAATCAGCAGGTGGCAAACAGGACATAGGAAGTTGGCTTTGGTTCAAGTCTTTGTGTGGGGAAAAAGTTGGCTTACACAGGTTTTATTATCTCCACTGCTTATCAATGACCTTGCATGCTGATGAATATATAAAACACAACTGGTTGATAAGATAAAAAAGTTGTCTAATTCATTTAATTAATTAATTTGAAAGCATCTTAACTTTTTCAAGTTTCAAATGAGACAAATTAAGAGAGGGTGAACATTTAGTTAATTGGTTCAAGTTGTTGAATGCTACAGTGTATGTTGGTCAGCTGTTCTCACTGTTACTGCTGATTGCTGTTCCACTAATGTTAGACTCTGAAAGACGGTGTAGAAAGTTCCCAGTGTACTTTCCCCTTCATGAGAGACTTGATTAAAGAAGTTGAGATGTGTTAATATCCAGGAGGAACTCATCTCTGCACATAGAACTGTGTGTGATTATGTGTCACTTCATGGTGGGGTTACCACGGTCTCCCTCACACCAGAGCTCCTTAACTCTGCCGCAGCAGCCAAGAGCAGATACTCAATCCATGTTGAGAATGAGAGAAGAAAGAAGGAATCTGAGGCGCAGGGCCAACAAAGAAGGGTCACAGAGGAGCACCTGGAACAACTTAAAAAGAGTAGAAGTGCCATCCAGGAAGTGTCTGAAGGTCTGGCCTGAGATGCAGACAAGTTGGCGGACGAAACTGAGGGCAAGCAAGTTGGCAGCAACATGTCAGAGCTCATTGCTAAGTCCAACGCTTTGAGAAGGAGCCACGAGGAGAAGCTGGCTGAGCCCAAGAACCTGGATGAACAGACTGCAGCCAAGCACACACTGTAGGCTCTTGTGTGTAGTGACACTCACTGACACACACAGCTACACAGTGAGACTGGACTGCTGCACTTTCTGAGCCTCATTTACTGCATGTTATGTCTGTTATTTATTTTACATGATTATTTTCACTTTAAATAGCTTTGTGACCCAAAGGCACTATATGAGACCATGGAGAGGGGTGAGGGCTCCTAATGAAATACACATCTTACTCATTCTGTGTTATTAGATTACACACACTCTCTCGCTCTCATACACCCCTCACAAAGCTACTGTCTATTAAATATGAATGTGATTATTATAATAAAATGTTTTATTAAATTCAAGTACTAAATACTTATGTTCCAGGGCTAAAAATCCATACTGATTCTCCATGATATCCTTCATACTTTAGCCAGTATGACCATGAAGTTGGCATTAAATTTCATTAAAAGGGGTTATAAGAAGCTCTTTAAAAGTCTCACATTTAACTTGGAGAACCTTAGCGGTTCCCTTTTGAGTGTTTACTAATGTAATTATAATTGCCTCATAGCAACGACAGCTAAATGATTATGCTGGAACACAGAGTTAATATCAGCCCTTATTAACATTGAGATGCTCCCTCTGCATGTGTGTGTCCAGGTTTCCTCTGTACTACGAGCTCAAGATAGCCTTTGTGATCTGGCTGCTGTCTCCTTACACCAGAGGAGCAAGCCTCATTTACAGAAAGTGTCTGCACCCGCTGCTGTCTTCCAGAGAGAGGGTAAGATCACCCATCCATCCATCTATGTCTGTATGCACGGCCCGTTTGTTGTTGTGTGTGTGTGTGTGTGTGTGTGTGTACTTGAACATATTAAAGTCTCAGCTTTTTACTCGATTAAAGTGTCCACTTGAAAAGTGTTATTGATTTTCTCCCTCTAGGAAATAGATGATTATATTGTGCAGGCCAAGGAGAGGAGCTATGAAACCATGGTGAACTTTGGGAAGCAGGGGCTGAGCATCGCTGCTACTGCTGCCGTCACTGCCGCTGTCAAGGCAAGTGACTAAGAATTCTTTGAAAAGTGCTGCATTTATTATAACACTGTATTATTATCATTATTATTATTATTATTATTATTATTATGCCTCTGTGTATTAACCATAACTTCACTATAGCATTACTGTTGGTACCCAGCATCTTACTTTTCCTTCCCCTTCTCCCTAATGCCTTTATCTTTACTGATTAGGATGAATATATTAGACATGTTTTTTCTATGTAAAAACTGTGGAAGTTGTAGCTGCCTTCATTTACACACACCAGAGCTTTTCTACCGGTTTTCTTCAGTAAAGCATTCCAGCAGATCGTCTCATAGACTCTAACCTCTTGGTACAGAATGTACTCACTCAGGTTATTAAATCACAATTAGGAGAACACAAACAAAAGTAGAGTTATTGGGGTAAATGAGTGCAGGAAAGTTGCAATTCTGGAATACTGTACTGTTGCAAATGTATCCTCCATGTGCGTGTCTCTCTCTCTCTCTGAAGTACCTTGTTGTCCCTCAGCTACCTCTCACTGCAGAGTCAGTATAAATGAAATGTGTGTGTGAACTGGTTTCATCAGCATTGCGTGAATTCCTGAGTGTATCAGATAATCCCTGCTGATCTCCCGTCTAAGGCTCCACTGCACTGAGGTAATCCCAGGCAGCGGAAATCTACTACTAAATAGAGAGGCAGGTTATTGGATCCACATTCACAGCAGAAGACCATAGCATGCATGTAATGATTTAGTGTGATACCTGATCCTGGGGTTCATCAGTCACTGTTCAACATAAATGGCCGTGTTGCTTCAGAACATGTGGGTTCTGAGCTGCAGGCGCTGATCAGAAGAAGACCACTGGTATTAGTTCCAGGCTTTCACAGCTCATACTACATCGGCTGAGAGAATTTTACCTTTCTGCCATTATTATGTGATTAATGTACTATACGGCTGCTAAACCAACATTTCCCACTTATGATGATAAACTGGCAAAATTGGATGATACTTAATTCTCCAAATGAGTAACATATATGTCCCAGTGTCTCTATTAGGATAATGCATTTGCCAAGCTTAAAAAAACCCAACAAAAATAGATTAATAAAACCAATGAGAAAATAAGAATTGACTCATTTGTTGGAACAAGATGAAGTTAAAAAGAGAGAGGGCAGACTCTGAACATTTGATGTATTTTGGGATCATGATGGATAACTGGAGAGACTGCACTGTCCTGTCAGAGTAGAATTGTATCCATATGTGCTTATTTTAAATGATTTGACATGAATGAATCCACATGTTTCAGATTGTGTACTGTCTCTGCCAACACTTTTGTGAAAAGATTCAACACATTTTTACCACAGCATTTCCACTAAAAGCAGCTGGTAGAAATTCAACATCAGTGAAGCAGTCGTCCTTGTTCTTGCAGGTATATAGCCAGCGGTGTTCTGATATGGCTAAATGAAGCAGCCATAGAGAGAGCAGGGTATTTAGTTCAGTCTTTACATGATTTTAACATTATGCAGGTCTGTGCAAGCAGACCGACTGTCTTCAACACACTCTTTTCCTTTTCTAGAAAAATAATAAAAAGCCAAGAAAAGTGATGAACCCTCTAATAAAAACAGGAGAAAAAAATGAATGACTTCACCATTAAGTACTGTTTGACTCATTTTAACATTTGAAAGCAATAAAAAACCCAACAGAACCTATTACATTTTCAAACCTCAAATTTTATGACATTTCCTAAAGTGGCCCAAAAAAATATGCAAAAATCGTAACATGTCAAAATGATTTATTTTTGTGCAGCTGGTCTAAGTATTTTGCACATACAAGGAGTTCTACGTCAATTTGGAAAAGTGACCAGAGGGAGTCAAATCAAGTTAAAAGATGGTTATCAGGAAACTTGTAACAGTGAAACTGTAGATGTGTTGGGGACATTTACACTTGGGCCTGGCAATAAATCAATATGATATTGATATTGTGATATTTTATAGATATCGTCTTAGATTTTGAATATCGTAATATCATGATATGGAATAGGAGTTGTCTTTTTTCTGCTTTTAATTTTAAAGGCTGCATTACAGTAAAAATGTCATTTTCTGAGCTTAATAGACCGTTCTATTATCAGTCATTATATTCACATTACTGATGATTATTTATCAAAAATCTCATTGTGTAAATATTCTGAGAAAGCACCGATAATCATCCCTACAATATTGTCAAAATATCGGTTGTTATTTGGTCAAAATATTTGATTGTGCCCATATCGCCCAGTCCTAATTGAAACTGTCATGACAACTGTCCATGTCCCACCACATTGTTATCATTTGCTATGGTTACCATCCAGATGGGTCCAGTGAACCTTTGAGGTGTTGTGTAGCAATATTGAAACAGTGAAAGAGTAAAACTCAGTGTGTACATACATAGATCAGTGTGTACATGCAGTGGGGACATGGGGTCACAAGGACACTTTTCACAGCATCTGCACCTGTAAACAAGTTTATATAAGTAACAAATCAAACCCATCAACTCCTAGGAACATAGTGGTTGCCCAACATAGTCCTCCATGCAGTGAGGGGCAGCTTTCATAGGACTATAAAAAGTATCCGAGTCCCTTTTTCACTGATTTGGTGCAGTGGAAGGAGTGATTGGGTGGATCTGTTATTGTAAGATGATAAAGGACACAGTGACAACATGGAGGAAAAGCTCACATGAAGTCTCTCACATAAAGGCAACACCCAGTGTTGGGGAGACTTAAACTACATGTAGTTGAACTACATAGCTTAACTACTGTAACTTGCTGGTAGTTAAACCACATTCATATTTTGTGCTGCGTCAAGTATTTCAACTACTTTCTGGGTCATTTTTTTTGTTTAACTACTCAATTTACTAACAACAATTTTGGCCAATAACATGAAATATTTTTTATTAAAAATTATTGTGCTCCAGAACTCTCTTTGAAAAAAGGCATGAATCATGTCATGACATGCCAACATTGTTGTTCAAGACACACCGATCTAGAATATGTCTGCCTCTTTGGGTTGTTTATTACATTTTTTGTAGACTGTGTAGATGTGGGTATTGGGGTAGGATTTTCATTTTCTCTTTATATTACCCAACATGTCTATAGATTACCCAACATGTCTATGGTGAACCTACAGTATGTTGACCAACATGACATGTTTTACAAACTACTATCAGGATGAACTACATGTAGTTTTATAAACTACTGTCAGGATGAACTACATGTAGTTTTATAAACTACTATCAGGATGAACTACATGTAGTTTTATAAACTACTATCAGGATGAACTACATGTAGTTTTATAAACTACTATCAGGATGAACTACATGTAGTTTTATAAACTACTATCAGGATGAACTACATGTAGTTTTATAAACTACTGTCAGGATGAACTACATGTAGTTTTATAAACCACTATCAGGATGAACTACATGTAGTTTTATAAACTACTATCAGGATGAACTACATGTAGTTTTATAAACTACTGTCAGGATGAACTACATGTAGTTTTATAAACTACTATCAGGATGAACTACATGTAGTTTTATAAACTACTATCAGGATGAACTACATGTAGTTTTATAAACTACTGTCAGGATGAACTACATGTAGTTTTACAAGCTACGCTCGCAAAGTAGCTTCCCCAACACTGGCAGCACCTATCCTTCCCCCACACAGCAGCCACAGCACAGTAATCCAAATCTTGCCCTGATCAGTCTGCAGTCCTGCAGTTTATTGCCCCAAGGTTTGTAACAGCAAACCAGTTTGTCATTATGTTTGAATGACTAATACATTCAATGTGGAGTTGATAGTGTACAGTTGACAGAAAAGGAGAGCATGTGGTTTGCAGGCAGTATTGGTGGTTTTAATGGTTATAATGGAAAGCTACTATTCAAAATTGATGTTGCCGAATGATCCTTCACTTTCAATAACATTCACAATAATAAGTATGGCTGTCTTATTTTTAGATAACGTGAAATCATAATATAGTGTGATTGTTAAGGTTTTCTCTATAAAGAAATAGTGTCAAAGCTAAAGGGACTAATTATAAAGTGATACCTGAGCTACCATACTATGAGAGGTCAGAATATGAACAGTATGTAAATGTCAAGACAGAGTAGATACAGACAGACCAAACAAAACCAAGAGTGTGACTGTGAACTTAGACATTCTTGGCTGCAGCTCTAACTTCCCTGTGTGTACTGTCAAGTATTGTGTGTGTGTGTGTGTGTGTGTGTGTGTGTGTGTGTGTGTGTGTGTGTGTGTGTGTGTGTGTGTGTGTGTGTGTGTGTGTGTGTGTGTGTGTGTGTGTGTGTGTGTGTGTGTGTGTGTGTGTGTGTGTGTGTGTGTGTGTGTGTGTGTGTGTGTGTGTGTCCTTGTAGTGACACTAGTCTGGGACTTGTAAACCCCTCCTGTCTCTGCTTACATGAAACATTCTATTAATCACTCTCAAAGCTATGTCTCTCTCTCTCTCTCTCTCTCTCTCTCTCTCTCTCTCTCTCTCTCTCTCTCTCTCTCTCTCTCTCTCTCTCTCTCTCTCTCTCTCTCTCTCTCTCTAACTCTCACACATTCTAGTCTCCTGCTTTCTCTCTTTCTTCCTCTCTCTCTCGCTCTCTGTCTCTTTTTATTTGTCCTTTCTCAGATGGAAATCTCTCCTTCTTCCCTCTGGCACCTTGTTTTTCTATATTCCTCATATTTCCACTGCCTGTCCTGCTCTTCACTGTTTCTCTCTGTGTTTTATCACCGCAGTGCTATTTCAAATCCTTTCCAAGCCTTTCGTGTTTTGAGCTGGAGTTTGATTGACCCTGGCTACTAGTATATAAAAGTAGATGCATTGTACATAAAAATCCACCTGTCTGAACCTACCAGACTGACTGGACCACAGCGACTCAGAGAGCACTTCTGAGAAAGATTTCTGCAGGGACCGCGGCCATGCTTTGCTTTGCAAATTCATCTCAGCATTTAGAGGCATGCACATCAATAAACATGCATATTAATATAAATGTAGCCTGCGGCGGATTTAAATTGAATCTGTAAAGCATGTGCAGGTTTAAAGAAGCAGACTAGTTTTTCAAAACTTGTCCATGCTGCTTGTTGTGTTTTACAGCTTTCTTCAGTAGTTGTTGTTCTGCTCCCTGATCTGTGGACTAGAACTTTTGGCTTTCTGTAAACAAGAAACCTGGTTTGTATAATGGGAGCAGGAGCTTGGAGAGACCTGATTTACCCGGCTAGATTTCCCCTTGGAGAAAGCTGATTTCTTGGCCATTAGCTCCAATTGGCTTTATATATGTAAGTCACTTCAAATCAGCCATGGTTCCAAGATACAGTCAGGAGAATGGAGGCAATCTGATAATCTGACCTGCTGAATTTGTAAATAGATTTGACCGTAACCAGGTTACTACAGTGCATGTAAACATGTTCTCTGGTTACCTGCCTAACTGATATCTCTGAGTAACCTCATTTCTTGTGTGTCAGTTGACATGCTGAGTCAGCTGGACTGTGACAGAAAGTAGTATGGTTTTACAGTGACTTCTGCTTTTTATTTTAAAAAAAATAAACAACTTAAGGGTGCACTATGGCAGATTTATATAGTGTAAAGCTAACTGTTGACAGTGAATCTGTGCTGTTGCGTGTCTTCTACTGACAACGCCGTCCAACTATGCATTATTTGGATAAACTGATCACATATTGGGAATGTAAATGGTTAGTTTCGCACCTGGAAAAAAAAAAGTTAAAACATAAATAAGTGACATATAAATAGTCCTGCAGCTTTCAGCCTGACTCAAAATCTCCACTACTGCTGCTTTGGTGGCTCAGGGCAGCGCTACCTTCTTCCTCACATGTTAGACTGAGGACTCACTATCGCCCCTGAGGTACTAAGTAGTATTCAGGACAGGACCTGTTGGAGCTAGCTGGTTAGCATGCTAACTTCAGTAGACATCTCTACAACACCATACATAGATGTCTTTGACAAAACGTCAAAACTGTTATTTCTGCACATTCTGTTGATGATTTTAGTTCTTTTTGACAATTTTAACTAAAATTCTGTTAGGAATGGTAAGACCTACTACTTTGCCATGAATGAAATGTTTCTCTCTATGACTCAAACATCCTTCCAGCTATTGGTTTCTATCACTACCACTGATCTCTAAGATACATAATATCATAACATGCATGATAATACAAGCAGCATTCAAGATAACACAGACAGCCACTATTGTCAATCAATTGCTCTGTTGAAAAAACAAAAATACATTTTTTTAATTTACCATTTTTTGCTCATAGACACGTTTCATCATATTATTTAGCACCGTTGTTTTAGAAAGGACAGTTGCTATGTGCATAACACAGAGTCAACAAAACATTCACACCCAAAGCAGGAACGCCCTCAACACCCTCAAGGCTTTCCAGTTTCTGGGTGTCTCTGTGTTGATGGGATATTTCACTTGTGACAACACTGTACTGGCTTATCAGAGCAGCAAATGAGTTCACTCTTAAACAAGAAGCCGTGCTGTGCTTTTATAAATCAACAGCAGTAATGGAAAGTACTTGAGACTTGTAGTTGACTTGTGCATAAACACGTGCTACCTGCTGCTTACCCTGTCTCTGAGACTCTCACTGCATAATTGGTACATGGTTTACAACAGGTCATTCTCCTGCAGCCACACACTCACTGACCACATATACCACATATGGGCTCGTCTTAATGACCTGCCTCAGGTCTCTGGATGGTCAGTGTAATGGACTGTTCTAAATATGAGTTCATGTGGTCAGATCACTGTCTGTTCTCTCCTCGGGGCTTGTAACACACTGAACACTGTACAGCAAGACCTTTGGGAAAATCCTTGCACACACAGAATATCACGCTCCTGCTAAGTATAAAGCTGCAACGATTCAAATGAATTGCCGACTATTTTGATTATTGATTAATCGTCTGAGAATATTTTCTGTGTTTTTTAGTCCTTTATGACAGTAAACTGAATATCTTTAGTTTGTGGACTGTTTGTGAGACATTTTAAAGACCAAGCAACTAATCGATTAATAGGCCTTTCAAATAATTACGTTATCAACTTATCATGCAACAATCAATCAATCTTTATTTGTATAGCACCTAATCACAACAAAAGTCATCTCAAGGCACTTTACACATAGAGCAGGTCTAAACCGTACAATCAAATTATCAGCATCATCAACTGTACAACATTTCAGTGCTTCCCTTTCAGTGGCATATAAAAGGACAAACAAAGACTACCAATAAAAGTGTATGAAATTGATTGTAGGTTATTATCAAAAGGCATGCTCCTGCTAGATATGAATTTATCTTCTTCTATTTTGATATGAACCTGTTTATATTGAAGGCCTGTGGGAACATGCATCACTACAGCTGTACTCACACTGCTTCAAGTGTCTAACCGCTGAGCACACTGATTTTGGTTTCTAATTGCATTCTTACACTCGGTCCAAGTTATGTTGTGTGGATGTGCTCTTACGTGCTTAGCCTAACCCTTTTGTGACTTTGTTTCTCTTTGTCTCTCTGTACTGACAGCCCTCTTTCTGTAGGCTTTCTGTGCTTCAGCAGTCTGCTCTGGGAGGTAAAAACCAGTCAGTGTAAGCAGCATGGACACAATGTTCCCCTGCCATTTCATTACCAGTATTATTCTCCCATGACTCCATGCCTCCCCATCCTTTGCTTTTCAATTTTTTTTGTTTCTTTTACCACACCAGGTAGCTCAGTTATGAAGTATAGACAGTGTTTGCAAACATATTTAACTCATTGAACTGTTTATAACCTCATTTTCCTTCATTTATATCCTTAATGTTTGGGAGATTTTTTTTGTCCCTGTGTTTAAAACTTTCATTTCATAATAACATTTAATATAGTCTTTTTTCACTTTGCTTTATGCTTCATCAAAAGTCCCTCCAGTCAGTTTTGTTGTCTTTTTGGGCTTCTGTTGCTCATTTTGATGAGTTTCAGTGCCGTTATCACCATCATTGTAGAATTTTAAGATTTTAAGATCATACCATTTCCTGTTTGTGTGTCTATGTGTACAGTATGTCCACTGAGTATATCCTATCCATCCCTTTTATTTACACTATGCACATATTGTAGTTAACATATAGTGTTAAGGAATGGCTCACTGATTCTAATAAATGGGATTCATTAGTTTTACTGGTACTGATCAGTAGAACCTACATTACATATTTAGTCAAATCAGAGCCTCTTTCAGACATCCTTCATTTCTATAACCCATTTCCAAAATACTGGAAAAAATGTGAATCATCATACATGCAGAGATCATGTAGGGCTAGTCAAAGCTCTGACAATGAAAAACTGAATGCAAAGAAAACAACAGCACATGCATAAGTTGAAACAGACAGATTCATATCTCAGTTCTCTCTCTGGTCGGTTTTCACATTCAGCTCTAAAACTACCTCCAGTGTGGGTTGAAAGCTGCAGCCAATCGATGACGTGTGAGACGTGCACAGAAAGTTTATGAGGACAGGTACTCCAGTCAAGCAAAATACATCTGTGATGTTGAGCAGTGTAATACTAAGTTGTAGTCAAAAAAAAAGTATATAAACACTAAGCACACATATTTACATTCTTTTTGACTGCAACACAAAAATGCAACCCAGTTCAAATGAGCTCAAAGCCTCCACATATTCAGAGGGGACACCAGCCTCTCCACCCACTGGAGCTGTAGAGACTCTTACTCACTTCATCAGTGTGTTGGCTTGAGTCCTGTTCATCCCTGAGAGATCTGAGGTTCTGTTTGCTGGTGATGCAATATTGACTTTTGTGTGTGTGTGTATGTGTGTGTGTCACAGGGTCAGGGTGCCATCACAGAGAAGCTGCGTAGCCTCAGTATGCATGACCTCACACAGATAAACCAGCAGGATGACCGAGGAAACCAGCTCTACCAGTACAGCTCCCAGTCGGCCAACCCAGCCATCAGGAGGTCCCAGAGCACTGACGCTGCTGACGGAGCAGGTACACACACACACACACACACACACACACACACACACACACACACACACACACACACACACACACACACACACACACACACACACACACACACACATACATATATATGTAAACATTCCTGTAAGCACATCTCATGGTTTGTAGCTGTAGCTGAGCTCATTAGCTGGATTTGGTTTGTCAGCTGTTACTTGATGCAACTTATAAAAATCCATCTGCTGAGGAAAATTAATGTGGTTGAAAGCTCCAGAAAATGCTAGTAGGTGGAGCTCAGGTTGAGATTTTATTTGTCAAACCTTTCAAGTGCTATGCATAAAAGGTAAATGAAGGAATCTTAAAACATGAATGAAATTAAAAATGACTTTTAAAAAAAAGAAGTGCACCTACAAAATGTACAAAGCTGTGAATGAGGGTCTGGTCTCTTTGGGCAAGTCTTAATCTAGGAATGGCACTGAGTGTGTATGTGTGAATGTGAGGGACCTGTCAGCCTCCTGGGATTCTAGTGAAGAAATATACCTAGCAGGCCTTGAAGGTGATCAATAAAATCTTACAATTAATCCCAAATTTCACAGCAAGCCAGAAGTGTAAATCCAGGAGTGAGAAGTCTTGAGAATCATTTTTTAATTGGTAGTCTCATTATTGGAAGTCCCATTTGTGATTCAGACTGATAAGACATGTTTATATACATTTTAAATTCATGAAGTCATGTGTGATTCTGCTTTCAAATTCAGCCACAGATGTTTACTTCCATCTGCTAAACCTGCCTCCACTCACTGTGAACACATTCAAATTACATACAGTGTTTATATATTTAAAAAGAAGACCGAAAAGATTCAGAAAGTAGCAGAACCTTCCCTTTATTTCCTGTCATTCCAAGGTCATGATGACTTACTGGAGCTCTCACTGCAGAGACTCAGGGTTCAGTTCCCAGTAGCAGCGCTGCCAGCTACAACAGACTGTAATCTGCCTTCTAGCAGGTGGAAAGCTGGCGAGGGTACTTGTCCTTGTCACTGCACTGGCGACGTACTAATCAGTGGAGCTGCCTGCGGGTCAATCTCCCGTGTGTTACGTCCTCCCTCGGTGAAGCTCATCACCGCTGATGATGAGGTCACTATATGCAGACATGAAATGTTCTTTCTTTGGAGAGTACAGGCTGTACCACGGCCTGACTGGAACTGAGCTCAGGTGGAAAAAAGTGCGCATTTCCACATTTTTAGGCAACACTAGCTCATACTCACAACTGCTACTGTGAAATCACTTATCTCACCTAACCGATAAATAGATAGATATGACAATATCATAGAATTGAACTGCCATATCAACTTGTCATTTTGGTCTTTATCTTTTTTTTAGTTTTTTGGAGGGGTTTTTCGTACAGGTGCTTTCTTCCTTCCATCCATCCTTGCTGAGATCTGCAGGTTGGCTGGCACTTCAATGAAAGCACTTTGCAGCTGTGTGTGTGCGCGCATGTGTGTGCGTGTGTGTGCGCGTTTGTGTGCGCGTGTGTGCGTGTGATGACTTCCCAGCAGACAGGAGGATGAGGTTGAGTGGGATGCTGTTGGAATGTCAAACACAGTCTCTCTCTCTCTCTCTTTTTCTCTCTCTTTCTCTCTCTGTTCCTTCTGTCTATATGTCTCTCACACACACACACACACACACACAGCCAGTGAGTGGGGGGTGGGTTAGGGTGGGGCGGGGCAGGGGTCGGGGAGGACAAAGATGAATGTATAGGAGGAAAGAAAGTGGAGATGTAAGGGATGGATGGAGAAGGAGTAAATTGGAAGAAGAGGTGGATGGAGGAAAGGAAGGCTGGTGGACAGCATTAGCATACTGAGAGAGGAGAGAGTGTATTATGTATTCAGCTCAGCCAGACTGCAGAGACACACACAGAGTGAAGGAGGAGAGATGTTTTCACCCTGTATGGTTCTCCCTGCTATAGAGGCTTTTCAGGTGACATCACACAGCCTCTGGTGGCCATGTTTGTTCTTTTTTTCTTTCATTGTTGTGTTAAACGCATAATTGTGTCGAGCCAAACCAACAGTGATTGATCTACTGTCGTGTGTGTGTGTGTGTGTGTGTGTGTGTGTGTGTGTGTGTGTGTGTGTGTGTGTGTGTGTGTGTGTGTGTGTGTGTGTGTGTGTGTGTGTGTGTGTGTGTGTGTGTGTGTGTGTGTGTGTGTGTGTGTGTGTGTGTGTGTGTGTGTGTGTGTGTGTGTTCTAAAAACTATTAAAACACTCCAGTGAGCCACACTGTTGCACTGGGTGACATGTTCCTTCATCAACATGAACACACACTCTGTTTATTCCAACTCAATCCCACACATACCATCCTTCTGCCAGAAATACTCAGTAGAACGCCAAATGCGGATTCATCCGCCACTGAAAATAGTCCCCATCAAATGCACAGTTTAACATTTGCTAAAAAGCTAGAGTGCCCAGCTGTTTTAGGAAATGACTGTTTTTAAAAATGAAACTTTATACTTGTGAGCTGTTTTTAAAGATTTAAGTCTTGAGTTGGAACCAATGGGCTTAGAGCTGAGAACCACAGCCAGGAAAGGGAAGTCAGAAAGTATTGGGAGCTGGTCTAACACATTGGTGGTTTTGGATTTAGCATAGGGTTTGTTGAGCTCCAGTTTTTTTTTAAGCTGGAGCTGCACTAATGTCATGATTATATTTGTGCTGCATCACAGTAGTCTACACATGGTGCATGATGAAAGAAGCTAGTCAGCAGAACTAGTATCACACCGGATGTGCTGATGCACAGCACGGGTATGTGTTCATACGCTTTGGCAGCAACACAATTACTAGTCACCTGTGTAAAATGGAAGAAAAATGGATTTAAACTGTTGGTCAATGTCTTGGTCATAAAGTATGAGGAAGACATGAGCCACTACAGACTGTATTAACAAAAATAATAGAATGCACATGAGATGAATGAGTGTACAGACTGTTGCAGTAATCCTGTTTCCAGCCCACATATATATATATATATATATTGAGCACTCTATTCCCAAATAATGTCATCAAACTGCTTTTTTAGTCTGAACAACATAAATGTAATCCAAACCTTATTATTATTATTTTACTATTTTATCAAACTGCATCTTTTCTGAGCTGTGTTCCATCATCTGAGGAAACAAATTCAGAGGGGTCCCAGTTGGGGTTTGGGATGCTCTCGGCTGAGTATCTCAAACCTCAACTGAGACCCCTCTGAATCTGTAGACGGAGCGTTGACTGATAAAGCCCACAGCTCTCTTCATGACAGGAAATTGGAGCATTTTACCACAGAATAAAACTGGTAATGGCTGGAATGACTTGATTTGTTCTCCACAGGCCAGACAGAAAATGTAAAAAAAAAAAAAAAAAAAAAAAGGAACAGAATAGCAACATGTCCTTCCTTTGTGAATAAGTTTTTCATGCGAGAGTGATGAGCAGAGGATGAGTATAAGCAGGCTGCAGACACTGAACAGGCTTCAACACAAGAACCCAAAGCAGACTTGGCTGCTTTTTAACTGCAGTGCTCCACGACATTCTTTCACTACTGACTGCAAAAATACACTTCTGGAATCTTTCCTTGTCTTTTTTTCTTTTCTTGCAATAGCAGTTGATTGCCATCCAACCATCTTGTGTTGGAATTTGAAACCTCGTGTGAAGCTGGCCTCTGTCTCATCCCACCCTGTTTCCTCTGGGAGTGGAAAGGTGGTGGGTTGCTTCCAGCTCTGGAAGAGTGGGAGGTTTTCTCTTATAGACTCCAGATGTGACCGAAACAACAGCAGAGAGAACTGGAGCTAGAGCTGGAACACATAGAAAAACACATTGCACTTTAACAAACACTAATGGACACTTATACAGCCATCTTTATACTGTATGTGTTTAACAGTTTCAATGTAATCATGTTATTTCTGAAAATGTGCCATGAAAAAATAATGTGATGCTGATAAATGTGTGGGAGATCTCACTGCTGTGTTTCTGTGAGGAGAGACAAAGACAGGCGAGCAGTAACAGCTGTTGTGTACTGACCTCTAGTGGTCACTCACACTCTGCCACCTCCGCCCGACATCCACACAGCCCTGTCGACACATTTTAAATCAGAATGTCACCCACAAAGAAACGATTAGGGTGTGTCTTTCTGCACCAGGTTATCTATGTAAGTGAGATGTTTTTATTGAAATGATAACGTCCTGTCATCATCAGGTAGTTGTATAGGAGACATCAGATATTCTGTGGCTGATCTAATATTAAAGCAGATAACTAGTGCTGTGTCATGTAGGAGGTACAGTCACTCTTACTTGTAAACCGTGTTCACATCGAGTCATTTTTCATTCAAAATCACAATGAATATGAATATATGTGTAGACAAAATAAGCAGTTTGATCAGACCTTTATTAGTCCCAGGGTGGGGAACATTTCAGTGTTGCAGCAACAAGTGGACAGTAAAAATAGAAAGAGCATCTATAAAAAGATCAAAGCACAATCCTTAATAAGTGAGTACACAAGCAATGAAAACATAGTAACATTATGTAGTAGAGTAATATTGGTGTTGTCAGAATGATAATATATAAGTGTCATACTGATATTGCACAGATGTTAAACTGAAAGAAAAAGGAGCTCAGGAGTTAGAGCGATTGGAAGATTGGTGGTTCAATTCCTGGCTCCTCCAGTGTTGATGTGTTGATGTGTCCTTGGGCAAGATACTGAACCCCAAATTGCTCCTGATGGCTGCACCATCAGTGTATGAATGTGTGTGAATGAGTGAATGTGACGTGCAGTGTAAAAGTGCTTTGAGTGGTCAAAAAGATATTATATAGATGATATATAATTACAGTCCATTTACCATTCACCATATATATTTATATATTGAACAGTTGAAATGAATGAATGTGTCAACTTAGGCTTCTGAAAGTTGTGATGGTTGTAATGCAATCTTTTAAACAATTTATGGACCAAATGATGAATCATTTTCTATAGAAAAACAACTGACAGATGATGTAGCATCTAGCATCCATCACATATGATGTGAAGCAGCTCACTAAGCTTAACAACGTCTCCACCAATCATGTGACCAGTTAGAATGCAGTGCTGCTGTTCAGGAGGTTAGTTGTGTCTGTTTCAACCTGTAGGACGTCTGTAAGCTGACATCACTTCCTGTCCGTCAGAGGATGTTTCAGTTATAAATAGAACAGACTTCATTAAGTGACTCAGGTTTAATGATTGAGATGAGTTAGAGATGATTTGATGAAAAACCATGATGAGTGTGTGTGTGAGATGAACTGCACTTAGTCTCACTCTAACTTAGCACAGTGTTTAATGGGTCTGAGCCACAGCAGTACATTCAGTCTTTGTTTTTCTAGATCATGTGATAGTTTTAAACACACCAACCAAACATGATTTGTAAGATATAAACTGTATATTGCCTAAACTTAAGTCTGAGTTTGTGTTAAAGTGACTCCTGATGTGTGTGTTTTGTTTTTCAGAGTACTATTATGACCAGGAGGAAAGGACAGATGAGGAGACTGAGCCCACCTTCTCTGAAGACGAGGCTGTCAGTCAGAGAGGACTGAGACGATCTCAGAGTGTCAAGATCGCTCGATCTAGAGTCCGCAAAGACGTGAGTGTCCTTTAAACTGCTGTTGAGTAGTTCTATCGGCCTATGAACAAAAAGAAATAATGAGAAATGAAAGATTAATCAGACGCTTAATTAATCAATCAATCAAACTTTATTGATATAGCAGCTTTCATACATACAGGTTAATGTAGTTCTTCACAGTTTATTGACAAGCAGATAATAACACAGAACAAGTGTAGACCAAGAATAACATCAAGAAAAGGAAGAAAATTGATGATGGAACAAATTACGCAGAAAAAAGAGAGGCCAGTGCACGCAAGAGGAAATAAGAATAATAAAAATGCTTGAAATATTTAATAAAAGTAAAATAAATAAGAGAAAATAAATAGTATAATAAATTCTCTCTTATTTTAATATAATAAAAAATAAGAGAGAATAAAAGTCTATTAAAAAACTAGGTTAATATAGAGATGAAAAGACAAAGAGTTGTTGTATATTATATATGTATATTTAGTAATAACTGAGCAGCCTGCACAGACTCAGTGTGTGTAAACATATTCTTCCATTACTGACTACATCATTTCTTTTTATGATTTGTCACCAGGCTCGTTATGGATCCTTGAAGATTAAAGGCAAGAAGAGACCAGCACTGAGCTCTGCTACCTATGGAATGTGACAAGACTCACACTCACACTCACACACACTCACACCACACACCACAGACACACACACACACACACACACACGCCACAGAGATTTCTGCTGATTGGTGGATGGTATAGTCAGCCAGTACTGCGGCTCTTGTCGGTCTGACTTCTCCCTCCACTGAACTCTTTTATCTCTTTTTATAATGAGCTTTCTGCTGACATATTTATGACCTGATACATCCACAACCAGAGACTCTGGAGACATTTTACTCTCAGAGAACCTTGATGTGTGTGTGGGGTTTTTTGGGGTTTTTTTTGGCATACATTATGTTTGTTGCATGGGCTTGTGTGTTTTTATTTGTTTTTTTTATTAGAAGTAGTATTATCATTTTTAGGTGTGATGTTATGTATGTATAGTGTTTTAGATCCATCTTTTAGTAATTTCATACAAGTGTTGTGGTATCACTCTCTATGAAGGCTTTATAAGCTGTAACTGATGGCTCTATTAATCAGTCACCATCAGTTATACATCATTCATTAGAACACATTTAAGCTGCCAGGTTGTTAGAAATACTAATCAATCAGCTGATCAACAACTATTATCTCAACTATTTTCATCATTAATTCATAGTTTTTAATTATAATTTTGACAAACATTCCCAAGTTGTGTTTTTTCTTTCTCTTATGTGCTGATAAATTGATCATCTTGGGTTTTCTAACGAAACCATTAAACCATTCTTTGAGAAACATCTGTAGATGTATTGATAATGAATACTTTACTGGCTGTTAGGAGACAAAAAGGGTAGTAAACATTATCATTCATTTGGAGTTATGTTTCTGGTGTTCCAACATTCACTCTCTCATTACTTTACAGTACACACACCTTTTGAAAGAAAAAAGAAAAAAAGTCCCATTCTTTGTCTTACATATGAAACAATGAATCACAGGTGTGTTGTAGTAATGAACCAGCACAGCTGCACACAGCTCATTGTTGTGGTTGAGTCTTATCACTCTCTTTATCTCTTTTTCAGTTTTATAAGTTGATGACATGTCAGTGTAATGTTCACAGCTTGTTGTGCTGCCCCCAAGTGGTCAACCCCCCTTAAACACATCAATGAATGCAGTTTTAAACACTCCCTAATACTAGTATGCTAGACATAACCTGGCAGCTCAAGTTACTCTGATTAATGTTTTATAACTGACTTATGATGCATTAGTAAATGATTAATTAGCCATTAATGAAGGTATTAGTGTCAGCTTATAATCCCTTTGTGATTAAGTTTTGCTCCTGCTGCCTTTCAGGTATTTTATCAAAGATGCACTTGTTCCTGTTTGAACCTCTGACACTAGTGTGGGGGGGGGGTCTGTTAACTTCCATATGACTCACCCCAGTAATGGACACTCTGCTTCTTACTCTGAGATACTTGCTACATTCCCTGTCACAGCGGTGAGCTTTATGAGAGCCACGAGTTCACCAGCAGTCCTAACATGAACATTTGAAACTCTAGAGGAGAGAGCGGAGTTACGTGAATCACATGTGGAGCTGAGCCTGTGTGAGTGAAACACACTTGTATCAATGTAAAGAACACCAGCAGATGAACACTATCCCTGATTCCTGTCAGAGGGGGAGACGGTGAACACCAGCGAAGAGAGAAAGAAAGGGAAGAGACACCAAATAAAAGAAACAAAATGATCCTTCCAGGTGTTTGTGTGTTTATGTTTGTGTCAGGATTTCAGCCTTTCTTAAGGCCCAAAACCCTCTTTATTTCTTTTTTTCATCTTTTTAATCATGTGTTTTTATATGACTGTGTGTCCTGATCACTTCTAGTTGTACATTTCTAGCTGTATTTCTCGGTATCAGTGATGATTGGCTTTTGAATGTTGTGTTTCAGTGTGGATCAAAATGAGTCGTCTTTTCTTTTCTTTTTTTTAAGTAAATGTAACCACCTGTTTTTGCACATACACCTCCAACAAAAACCTTTTTATCAATGCTGTTGTTGCTTTTCATCTCATTTTCTAACGTACTTTGCTGTGGGAGGGTGCAGCACACAGGAGGAGTCATGCCTCCTGGATGATAGATGAAATTTATGATGTCATGACAGGTGAGACTTTGGCTTGTTTTTGTTCTCTGGTACTGTTGTGAAGACTCAAGTTTATGTAGCTTCTCTGGTAGAAGCCTCATTATTAGACCGTCAGTGAGCAGAACTTCTAAAATGAGTTATTAGTGTTCTAAGAAACTAAATGAATAGAAAATACAGCTGGGTGATGAATTAATGATCAAACCTGATGGAATCTCTCACTACAGCTTTCCAACACCATCACACCTCTGCACCTTTCCTTTCATCCCTCACACACACAGTATTATACATAGTACAGGTCTTAATGTGCTTGTGGTTGAAATCACAGGATTCCAAACAGGTGCTGAGGTGCAATAACGAGCCAAAATGTCTCATGTCATGGTGTCTATTTAATGCTTATAACTGACTAATGATACCAAAGCTTCACGTACTTATACCCAGAGCTGTGTGACTGGGCTTTTTGAACTGTAGGGGAAATGTCTGGTGTGTGGATTACTGGGTTTTAAATGCAATAAAATAAAGCTTCCTGATTACACTCAGGATGACAAATGTCTGTGGAGTGTCGCATCATCATTGTGTGTGTGTGTGTGTGTGTGTGTGTGGCTCAGAGTAGTAGTTAGATCCTGGCTGATGATCCACTGTGACTCAATCCCAGGTGGTCATCAGTTTTACAGCTGAGACTTTTACACTGATGACTGCATTCAAATCAGAATGAATGTGCTGTTTCTGTCATAAATAAATTAAGCATGCAATGTTTTTGAAGACATAATTCTCAAAAACATGTGACACACTGTTGTTATGTTGAGGTAAATCCATGATGTTAGAACACATGTTTCTTCTTTTAGAACTACTATAGTGAGTTTGCATTGGTGGATTTGGCGTCCTGTATAAATCCTCAACATAAATGACATTTTAAAAGTGTGACTTGTAGCGTAGCACTTTCAAAGACATGAATAAAAAACACAAAGTCTCAGTTATGAGCAGTTTACCAGAAACTAGCATCACAAACATCATGGCAATGCATCAAATAGTGTTTAAGATATTTCACTCAAAAAGACAAATGTTGACCTCATGGTGGCGCTAGAGGAGAAAACTAGAGGAGCTCCTAAAACAGTGTGACTCTGACAATCATGAATATCTGCAGAATTTCATGGAAATCCATCCAGTAGTTTGGACGGACTTAATGTAATGAATGTTATGGATTATTTAACAGATTCATGGTTATTATATACAGTATTTTGTTATTTTATTTATGTGATTATTTCATAAAGTCACCATTATTTAATCAGTATTATCGGAGTCTGTTTTATTAATTATAATTCAGTGTTCTTCAGAGAAAGCTTGATGGAAGAAATTGTACACACACACATACACACACACACACAAGAGCTTCTTAGTTCCTTTTATTAGTTATAAATCTCACACACGTGTGACATCACTGAGGAGAAGAGCTGTCTGTGTTGTTTTTGTAATGACTACACACTCATGCTGGCAGGTGCTTAATCATTCAGTAAATGTGTATTTTGTAATTCCAAAATAAAACACTGAATCAGAAACTGAGCATCAGCAGCAGACACAAAGTCATCAGCATCATCTCTGTTCAACAGCACATTTTGGTTTCCAACATCACTCACACAGAACACACAAACACTGTGAATCGCATCATGCTTTTGTAAACTTGTAATCAACATTTGAATTTTACACTTGGCACATTTTTTTTACACTTGGCACAGACACACAGCTGAGTCTGACACTGTTCAGAATACAGAGAGCAGCTTATATCTGATCCATCACTCTGAGAACAGGAGCATCTCACACCTGTGTGACATCACTGAGAAGCTTTACAACACAGTTCAAAAGGCTGGCAGGCGATGAATGATTCAGTAAATTTGTATTTTGTCATTCCAAAATGAAAAACTGAATCAGAAATGATATTTTAATGTTCATACTAAAGTTAAAACATAGATGGATTTTGGACAGAAGCACACACTGCAGTGAGGACAATGTTCTGTATGTTCAGTAAAACATAGCTGCTGTGAAGCACGACTCCCCCCCCCACACACACACACACACACTCTGACTGATCATGCTCCCACAGTTGGCAGACAACCAAAGTGTCTGAGAGAAGGCAGAAGACTGTCTCACAGTCTAGTGTAGTGATTCTGCAAATCTGTTCCTGGATGTCAGCCTGGACTCCAGGTGTGAACACCATCCAATAAACAGCTCCTGCTAATGTGCCATACAGCTCTGAGTCTGTGCAGCTCATTCCTGTTATCAGCTGATGACATGTGGACAATGTTACAGAACATCACATTCAGACCCAGACCCATCCGGATCCATCCAGACACTCTGACACTTTTACTTGCTTTACTAACATGATCACTCTTTCTTCTCAGAGTTTACATAGCAGTGTTTGGGTCATGTGAAAACAGTAAATGGACTGTACTCATACAGCACTTTTCTAGACTTTTTGACCCCTCAAGCTCTTTTAAACTACATGTCTCATTCACACATTCACACCCTGATGACAGGAGCTACCACACAGTGTACCAACCTGCTCATCAGGAGGAAACTAACCATGCACACACATTCATACACTGTTGGTCCAGCCATCAGGAGCAATTTGGGGTTCAGTATCTTGCCCAAGGACACATGGACATATGGACTGGAGGAGCCGGGAATTGAACCATCAATCTTCCAATTAGGTGGACAACCGCTCTACCTCATGGACAGCTGGGTGGAGCAGTTGGAGCTTTCCTCTGGATTACTGAAAGGCATTCTGGTAAATGTAGGAAACATGAAGTGAAGCAGATGCTTCCACAGGACACATGGTTTGAGATGTCTTGTGTGAGCTGGATTTAGTTTTTAAGGAGACCCAAACTGCTGCGACGATGAGTAACATGTTTCATCATAAAACTTATCATAGCTTTATAAACCGCAATGCATCACTGATGATTAAATCCAACCCAGTCTCACAGCAGTTCGTTAAGCAGTCACGAAATTTAATCAGTTGATTGATTTTCCATTTATTTCGTGTAACACAGCATGACTTTCAAACTAATGTATTTCAGTGGGAAGTATATTTCATGTGGGCAGCACAAAATCTGTGTTATTTTATAATTCAATTTAATCTTCATTTTCAAAATATAACCGCTAAATTACTCAACATTTAACCAGGAGATTTTACCCTTGTTGTGTCTTCATCAGTGGGCAGATGGGATAATTCAAGTATCTTTGATAACTCAATGAAAGGACAGGTGAATGTAATGGCCACTGGTTCAATTCTTTCACCTTTGATTGTTAGAAGTCTGTTTCTTTTTTGCAAGGCTGCATTAGTATTTTTCTTTTTTTTTCTCCCATCATTGAGGGCCCCTTCCTGCTTGAGGGCCCCTGGGCCCAGATGGTAGATGATCCGGCCATGGTTTTTTGGCAGTGTCAGAGAATTCAGTGTATATCAGAGAAGCACAGACTGAATGTGTGTTTTAATCTGTGACTTTTACTTTTAACTGAGTATTATTTATATGTGGTAATGAACATGTAAGTGACATTTTCCAGTAAGTCATTCTGGTAAAACAGCTCATGACGTGTTCATGTGACATGCAGCACAACTTTAATTCTGCTTTCAGTTTGACCACCGCTACAACTGGACTGTTGTCCTCATACCCAACCCCAACAGGCCCAGCAGTCCAGGACCCCCCCCCACTCTCCCTGTGGCTCATACCGTTGCTCCTCTCCCAGCTCCTCCTCTACTTCATCTTCGAGATTCTCTCCTTGTTCTGGTTCTTCCTCAAGCTTGTTCCGTAGCCCTCCAAGACTCACCACCAACTCCTCCTCAAGTCAGCCCCCTCCAGTACCAGATGATCAACAGTCCTTAGACAGCTACTAAAGAGTAAGCTACCCTGTGATGGCGGAGGCACCCACACTAAGCCTGCTACATCATACCCTGCTGTGAGACGTCCAGCATGCACCGACACCCAGCTGATCAGCTCTGGCCCCCAACCGAAGTGGATGAAGAACCCTTATTAAGGAGAGGAACAGGCAGACTGGCAACAGAGGATGAAAGAGAGCTGCTGGACAACCAGAAGTGATGTACCATGACACGATGTGATGTAACGTGATGTGATGTAAGGTGGACACATTGGTGATGATCTGGGGGGGATAACATGACCCTGCCATGTGTTGCACCCTTTCCAGTGAAGCTCCTCTCTGGCAGAGCAGAAAAGGATGGAGACACCATGACCAGAGGTTCACGTACTTGTCTACGCCTAACCTCAAAAAACAAAAGGACTCAACAGTGACAAGGAACCCAAAGCAGTGGTACAACCTGAGGGAGACAAAGAGTACAAATACTAATAGCAGTAGTAGTGACATTACAGCCTCCTCCTAACTCTCCTCGCTGGAAGGAAGGAACAAAGTCCAAAAAGTACAAATAGGATAAGTAAGATGAATCTTCTTTATGGTGGAATCTACTCAGAGTCAACACCTAAGAGCATCATCTTCTCAGGGTTGCGTTTGGTTGAAAGAAGCAGAACCGGCCAGTGTTTAAGATGAAAAGGTGAGTTTGATTGCTAGAGAGTCCGGTATTGCCCGCCATGTTGGACCAGGGTTGGGTCACGTGACTGAAAACTATGAATAAAGGTGATTGACATTCAAATGATGTCAAAAAGGCGACTGAGATTGAAGCAAGTAACTGAACATTCAGCTGTAGTGTTCTGATGTGAGTGATCACTTTGAACGATGTCACGTGTGTGTGACAGCTCAGAGAAAGCGCACAGAAGATGTTGATGTGTTTGGCCTTTGCAGATCATTTTTCTCTAGAAAAAGAATCCTCATCTATAAACCCTAACATCAGAGCCTGGATAGCTCAGACGGTAGAGCATCAGACTTTTAATCTGAGGGTCCAGGGTTCAAGTCCCTGTTCAGGCGATTTGGGCCCAATTGTATTGGCCAATGCTGTTGGTTTAACAATGTGGTACTGCTTATATTATGGGTATTGGGAAGTGAACCGTAGACCCATAGTGAAGCAATGGTTTCATATAGCACACTTGCTGGACTTTGTTGGATTTTACCTGCAACGTCAGCATGAATTGATTCTCAGTTAACCTGGTTGAAAACATTGTAAACACACGACCATTGCTGCTTGATGACTGTGAAGCACCAGTTTCTCAAGTGATCATCATTAGTGGAATCGAGCTTAGATGAGCATGTTAAATAAAAAGCCTTGTATTACCTTGCTGTGGGGTGAAATAGCTCAGTTGGGAGAGTGTTAAACTAAAGATCTAAGGATCCCTGGTTTGGTTTCAGCATAAGTACAATTGGCTATTTTTGTTGGTCAGGAACCAAAGGTAAAGCTCTGCATTGGAGTTGGTGCTTGCCTCAGGTGATCTCTGTCCAACTAGCTTCCAAACTCTGGAGAAAACAGCATGACATAGACCTTGTTAAATTCAGTGCCAAATCCACACATGTACTCATAGATATTTAGACATGTATACAGAGTAGTCCTACACGCTGTAACTTTGTAAAGGAAGGAGCATTTTAGCACACACAAGTTCACTGATTGGCTGACTTCACTTCTAGGTGGGGTTCTCTCACAATTGCTGATTATTCACTGATTTCAGTCAACATAGTCGCACAGCCAGCAGTAGTCAATCTGGTCATTTTTAGAACACTAAGTATGAAAGTCATATATCAAACACCTACATACCTACAAAAACAATCTGCCATCCTGACTCTGCTTGCCACATGTATGACCCTACCAAACACTGAGCTTTGTAGAAATAACCTAACTTTGGCCTTTGCAGATTTTTTTTTTTTTTAGTAAAAGAATCCTCATCTATAAACCCTAACATCAGAGCCTGGATAGCTCAGACGGTAGAGCATCAGACTTTTAATCTGAGGGTCCAGGGTTCAAGTCCCTGTTCAGGCGATGCAGTTGCTTTATCATTGTGTTACTGCTTACATTATGGGTTTCGACAAGTGAATCGTAGACCCATGGTGAAGCAATGGTTTCATATAGCACACTTGCTGGACTTTGTTGGATTTTACCTGCAACGTCAGCATGAATTGATTCTCAGTTAACCTGGTTGAAAACATTGTAAACACACGACCATTACTGCTTGATAACTGTGAAGCAACAGTTTCTCAAGTGATCATCATTAGTGGAATCGACCTTAGATGAGCATGTTAAATGAAAGCCTTGTATTACCTTGCTGTGGGCTGAAATAGCTCAGTTGGGAGAGTGTTAGACTAAAGATCTAAAGGTACCTGGTTTTATGCTGGGTTTCGGCATCCAAACAAGACTTTGCGTTCTGAAACACACTTGTTTCAACATTCATTATGAACAGTTGACTAAGACTGTTGGTTCAGAACTCTATCATCAGAAAATCCTTTCATAATGCACTTACAATGGAAGTGATGGAGGATTAAATCCACAGTCCTCCTTCTGTGTAAAAATGTATTTAAAAGTTGATCTGAAGCTAATATGAAGCTTCGTCCAAATGAGTCAAATCTTCATCTTCTATGTTTCAACATTACAGTGTTTTTAGTGCCAAAGTCTTTTTGTTACTATTCTTCCACCACAGCTCAACAGGGAAACACTAAGAGGGAATTTGATGGTAAAAAGACTGTAAATGTGTCAGATATCACTTGATATGACTAACTCACACTGATGAAGCTCAATAGAAGCTGATCATCTACTTTGAAATGACTGTGTGGACACACTGTGGATTTAGTCCTCCATCACTTCCATTGAAAGCACATTAGAAGGAGATCTTTTAATAGTCAGTATGAACAGGAGGAATGATTAGAGACCTCTTTACTGTTCATATGGACACCTGAATGATGATTTAAGACACACTTGAAAAATTGTGTATATATCCTTTAATGCCTACAAGTGTGAGGTCATGGTACTCATATAAAACAGGTTTACTGGGAGTGAGAAGGAGGTTAAGTATCACATGATCTTTGTTTATGAGTAGATTGGTGCTGTTGTGAACACTGAGCAGAGGGAACAACCAGCTCTCACCTTTGGATATAAGCTTTGCATGAATGAGATCACTGATACGAGCGGATGAAGTGAGTGTCCTTCATAGGCTCATCTTCAGGGACAGGGGAGAGGGGGAGCTCAGGGAAGAAATTTGAACCACTTGTGTTGGAAGGAGCTAGTTACAAATGGACACTTTGACATCCTTTTAGGAAAGAGCTGAAGGATGAAGCCAGAGAGAGAAGATGAGAACATCTGGGACACTTCACTACGCCTGCTGCCTCCACAACCCAAACACAGAGAAGCAGCAGAAAAGGTTGATGAAAGAATGATAGGATTATGATAATTAATATTGTAATCTGTGTGTGAGGTCATTATCTCCAGCTGTGTCTCCTGATTAAGAAACTAAGAGCATGTAGTTCTTCCTTCATGAGATAAAACATTAACAGGTGTGTTATCTGAACTGCACACTAAATACAAACAATACACTGCCATGGATTGTAGATCAAGCAAATACATTTAATGTGTATTTTCATTCAAATTAATAAAATAAAATGCAAAATAATAATAATAATAATAATAATAATAATAATAATAATAATAAAATCTGCTCCCTCCACAGGCTGGCGGGAAGATGGGAGCAAAAACAGAGAGGGAAGATACATCTTACACATCACACCTGGACTGACAGCACGAGTGTACAAGCATTAGACAGATATGAGGTTATCCTGTCATTATGAACGGTGTGTGGTTCAGTTAGTCTGCTGATATGACAGATATGATCCTGTTTGTCTGACTGAGGAACTGATTCAAAAGAAGTGTGGATCACATTGATTAGAAACAAAATGTGCATGGATATGTTTTATTATGTTGGTTTTATGGTCCAAAGCTGGGAATCTTAAACTTAAATACTTCAGTCATATTCTTCATTTATTCTTTGATTAGGTTCTTTACTCAAATCAACATTTTTTTTTAAGCTAAGTCAGACATTTAACATTTGAATCATTTTGTTAAAGGGGCACTCCAGTGATTTTGATTATTAGATTCAAAGAAAGAGCCAAACACAATTAAAAAACCCTGTATCATACATTTACCACAATGCAACCTAATACTGACTACTTCACCCTGATGGTCATCAAACTTTAGAAAAAGAAACCACATTATACAGCTGTGGAGAAGCCTCGTGATAAATAAACTGATCTAATGTGTAAAATGTGTGGTGTGCCCCTGAAAATAAGTTTGTATTATATAAACAGCATGGTAGGAGTATTATTATAAAAACTTCCAACATAATGCCCGACTCTACTCATACATGTCTAGAGGAAACAATTTGTGAACCATAAAATGTTGATGTTTTAAAGGTACAGATAAATACTGGCATGAACTGTGAGATAAATGTGTGGCCTTCAAAACCTCATATCAGTCAAACCCAAACCAAAGCTCACACTCACACACGTTCAATACGTCTCTCAAACATTACTGTCCTCCAGGTGGTACAACTTTAAACACATCAGTCTTCCAAATGATTACTCCTAATCACATAGTGTCACTATCATATTAACACACACATGGTTACAGTCAGCAGACCGGGTCTGAGAGAGAGAGAGAGAGAGAGAGAGGGAGAGAGAGAGAGAGAGAGAGAGCATCATATACTTTCACTGTCTGCAGTTCTACAACCATCTGAACAATCAAACACTGCTCATGTTCACAACGTTTGAATATCAGGGAGTCCGTAAGACTTTCACGTGGCTTTGCTGAGTCAGCGACAGTCAACTTGTCCACTTTGGTTGAGGCCAAAGAAATGACACCGAGTGTTCAGTTCCTGGTGTGAGAATCACACACATTCCACACCACACCACAACGCTGCTGTTCACCAAGTGTTGGAGGTGTGATGTTCTTCAGCTCTTCATCTAACAGCTTACTGTGGCAGTTTCTTCTTCTACACTTCCTCCCTGCAACATTTGAAAGTGGTTTACTGAGCGAAGCGCTGACACAGCTCTGCATCTCCTGTTGCTGCTTCACAATAAAAGTCTCCCAGTGGTTCACTGACGGAGAGCTTTTAATGTGAAGCAGCAGCAACAGGACATGCTGTGTTTGCATTAGCTGCAGCCTAACTAAGCATTATTTTAATTATCAATTAAATTAATCCATGACATAACAAAGGTTACATTATCATTAAACTGCTTGTGCAGTATGAAAGCACTCCAGATATTCTTTTTCCTCTCATAGAAGACCAAGAAAAACTAAATATTCACATTTAACTGGCTGGAACCAGTGAATTTTAGGCATTTTGCTTGTTCCTTAAAACAATGAATTGTTTTATTTCTTAACAAAACGTAGCTCAAACACAGCTGTGATACAGCTGCAGGAGAGCCACCAGTAAACAGTGAAATAAGGCTGATAGCTGTATGTATGAAGAGCGACGTGCTGTAGGAGAAAAACTAAAGTCTGAAAGATATTCAGTTGGAAGAGACGGACGTCTTCAGAGCTGAACACGGAGACTTCTCTCAGACACACTTGTCAGTTTAGCACAAGACACAGCTTTGGTGTGAGGGAGGAGATGGTCACAAGTCAGCTGTACCACACCTGATCTATTCATACAAATCAGTACGTCACAACCACAGAAGCCAGGAGGAGAGAGCAGGAGACTGTCTGAAGAGTTGACATTATTTTAGAACTGTTGTTTTCAGTCAGAGTGATCATCCTGTCCAAGATAACAGCTAATCCATCTGAAGATCCAGAGACGTGACTGCCACCACAGGAGACACAGAGCTGTCAAGGCACGGGTCGGGTTTGTAGAGAAGGTTCAGAGTTCTGGAGGGTTGTTGCTGAAACTGTTTCGGCTACTTTTATTAATGTTAGCCGGCCAGCCGGCAGTTTAAGCTTTTTTAAATATTGTACACCGGCCATCAACTACGAGTGAGAAGTGACTCCCTTTAGCTGAGATGTAGACGTATATGAAGTGTGTCTGTCTTCATGTTAATGCTGCATTCACGTCCTATGAGAATAATAATCAACACAACCTGACAATTATTCACATATTTAAATTCAAGATTCCATCAATGTAGATTTCACATTTAACACACAGAAACTATGTTCAATATTCCACAGCAAATCACACACTATCATTTCAACGATGAAACAGAAGTGAGGCATTTCAATAGACCCGTGATCAGAAATGATAAGATGTGATGAAAGTCATGTATTAGGTTAACTTTATTTAGAAAGAAAACATTATTTTCTACAGTTGTCCACACGTCAGCATTAGCTTCAATCCTAATGCTGATCATTACTAATCAACATATTTTAGTATTTAACAGCTGGAACTATTTTTATTAAGTGTTTGATAGTTGAAAATGTGGATCTATCATATTTTGCATAGGTCGTGAACGCAGCATAATGTCCTGTTTGCAGCTACTGCTGCATTTAATTATTGTTCCAGTAAGGAAATATACTAAGTGTCAGTCCATGAGCTTGTACAAATGCCTCAGAGTGTGTGATAGTGTGTGCATGCACATGCCACATGCATTCACACTGCAAGCAACAAGTCACCTCCACTCCTTCTCTTCATTGTTACCTACATCAGCTGACAGCAGCCTATCTCACGCCTGAACTGGACAAGGATGTTTGAGCAGCTGTTACTGCTACACACTGAATGCTTGTGTGGTTCAGTTAAAGCTGCATTCAATACCTGAACCTAACCTTTACTCATCAGAGAATGATCACTGACTGTTGGTGTTATGGCAGGCAGCTTGTTTCCAGTGAACAGTCTCTGATTAACTCACCTTTCTGTGTGTCTACTGTGTTAGAGCTACCGTGTAAGCTGGAAAACATTTAGTAGTTGCTGATTTACCAGAGCTGTCTCTTTTAACCTTAGTGAGGGTTTTTTGCCCCCGTGTGGACAAAAAAATTGACGAAGCAGCTTTAAAAGAACCACAGCAGTGTTTTGCAGGTTTTAGTCTAGGACTCAAACTGTAAGGTATGAAAACCAACCTGCAGAGACCTGAACCTGGCTTCATACATTGTAACTGTATGATCATTACTGGGTGTCCACTTTATGGTACCAACTGATATGCTTCATAACTACACTGTGTTGGAAAATGGCCTGTCATCTTCTACCAGGTATTGATACATACACTGTCTTTAGTAAGGAGAACACCTGAAACCTGGTTCTGAATCAGTAAAAAGCTGATTTATAAAGGTTGAAAAATACAAATCTAAACAGGGTTTGTCAGAGCTGATTAAAAGGTTGAAGTGTTGAAATGATGTTCTTATTTTTTATTTTACTTTCACAGTGATCAAAAGCAGAATTTAATAGTAGTAGTTAAAATCCTAACAAGTAAATCTGCTCTTAGATGCACTGCTGTGTGATGTGATGGATTCAAACTCAAACAAAGTTCAAGTCTCACTGTTATCATCCTGCATTATCAGAATCAGTACTGATACATCAACCCTGTTGCTTGCAGTGTGAACAGTGACTGTGTGTGTGCACGCTTCTATCACCTGTGTGTGCTTCAGCCTTCATTCTCATTCCCCTCAGGTTTCAGTTCATGCTGTTCATGTGTGTGTGTGTGTGTGTGTGTGTGTGTGTGTGTGTGTGTGTCTGTATATTGCTGTTGTTGCACAAAAAAACATCAGAATAAAGAACAAAGAAAAAAAAGGGAAAAAAAGAAAAAAAACAGCTGTGGAGGTTTCCAGGTTTAAAGGACCTGCTCCTGAAAATTCACTAAACACACAAATGATGATTGAAGCCTTTCATTTAAGTCTACGTTTTTTCTTTAACAACAGCAATATGTATGCATGTATGAGAGAGTGTACTGTTGGGTTGGATGGGGTTAACTTATTCATCCAAAAAACTGTAGTCATTATCCGCTCGCCCTCGTGCAACTAGAAACAGTGCTAGAGGGAGTGTGTGTGTCAGTGTCACATCCAGTGAGTGTTGATTTTCATCACTCTCCATGACAACTGAGAGTGGCAGCCACATGTTCTGATAGAGCACCAAAGGACAGAAAATAACCCCTCGTGTACTCCACACAGCTCCTGCAGCACAGTAAGTGATACTGAAGTCTGTATGTGCTTGTCTTTGTTTGTTTTCACCATTTAGATCAAACACACACTTTTCTGCTGAGTACAATATTTATAGCAGCTTTTAGGTATTTGACTTATGAGTTCAAAACACTTCCATTAAGCTTCAGAACACTTATTGTGCTGCTCGAGCTGCTCGGAGATATTTGAAGGCTATTTTCAGACAGTACCTGAAAGTCTCAAAAACATGTTCCTGTCTACTTCAGTTGTCTTCCTGAAGGCTGATACTGAGCTCACTGTCTGCTATATTAACACACACACCTCACTGATGTTCCCGCTCGCATTATGGAGGAGCAGATAATAACACCACAGTTTAGTTGTGGGTGAAGTGTTCCTGTGTGTATTAGTGGTAGTAGCACCCACACAGCTGTTTCCACTTGATTAGCCTGATTAGACCTCTTTCCTGGGACTGGAGCGGATATGATTGACATCTCCATCGCTCCTGCTGTTGTTTTGCTGCACCTTACACCTTTATCATTTTTAAGAGTTTAGTGTGCTCGTGTGCATCTTTCAGCTGAGCAGAGGTCAAATCAGACAGCCTGTGAGGGAGAACACGGCCTTTAATGTTATTCTGGGTTTCAGATGTTGGCATCTGAACTCAAAAGCCATATTGGTTGAGTGTGTGTGTGTGTGTATGTGTGTGTGTTGTTTATATGAGTATGTGTGAGAGAGACATGTGTCTTATCACTGTTTATCCCTGTCCAGTAGCTCCTGTAGTTCATTCTGGATGTCCTCTGGCAGCTCCAGAGGAGGCAGGTCATCCAGACACAGATCTTCCTGAGCTGGCATCTCCAGCGGTGGCAGCTGTGGGATTGCGATCTCCTTCCCTTTCCCGGTGCTTTTCCTCTCCTGCCCGCCTCCCGTTCCCGCTGGTGGCAGTACCCACAGCTCCGATCGCTCTACAAAGTCCGCCGCCTCGGCCGCCTCCGAGCGCAGCCGGCCGTTCTCCGATCGTAGCCGCTCGTTCTCGGCCGCCAGCTGCTGGTTGTCGTTCATCAGCTGGTCGACCAGGCGCCGCAGGTTCTCGATGGTGGTCTGTTGTTCTTCCAGGCGGGTTTTGTCATCTTTGGTGGTCTTGGAGCCGGGGCAAGGTGGAGTCATAGGCGGGTAGCTTCCGGCCTGCCGGGTCTGAAGCTGGTAGAGCAAGGTGTCGTACTCTCTCTCCCTGCTTCCTGTGCACTCTGCAGCTGAGAGGCCAGGGGGGCCGTGGGGCTGCAGCGGGCCTGTGGACTGGGTCTGAGGGTGCAGGGTGGGGTTGCTGGAGGGCTGCGCGGGGCCGGATCGGGCCTTCGTTGCCTCGCGACGGGCCTCTCTCTTCCAGCGCTCCTGGATGAGTCGCTGCTGTTTGATATGACTGTCCCTCTGCAGCTCCATGGACAGACGAGCCTGCACACACACACACACACACACACACACACATTAACAGCAGCCACAGATCTCTGAATATTAACTACTACACTGACTGTCACTACACAGCTCATTTATTATTATCATTGTATTATATCCAATCCACTGTCTATGACAAAAAAAACAAAAAACAGCAACATTTGAGAAGCTGCTACTCATAGTAGTATACTGATACTTCATAGATACATATAATTATTAAGCTGCGTTCACACCAAAAGCGCCAGATGTGGAAAAATTGCTTCATTCGCGCTTATGACGTCGGGAGAAACTCGCTGCTGATTGGATGTCGCCTGAAAAGTTCAATTTTTCCAACTTTATTCACGCCGCTTCAGACGCTTCATTCCTGTTCATTCTGATATAAAATCGTGTGTGATTGCGTCATTTACATTGATTTTCTATGTAGACTTGAGGCTTAATTTGCGTCAGACGCTTTTGGTCTGAACGCCCCTTTAGGCTCTACATTCAGTTTAACACACCTACATTCTTAGCATCTTAGCCTGAGTCTTTAATGAGTATTCTCTGTGTACTGCTATATGCTGCTCTACTCAGATATTATACTGATCCCAATACAACTGGATGCAATACTGCTTTAAGCTTCAGATGAGCTGAGTGGAGGTTGTGTTAATCATTGCTTTTATGTTAGGGGGGCAGAAATGCATGAATGGTAAAGAACAGAGGAAGAGGAGAGGCATCACACAAACAAACACACTCACCTGCTCACACTCTGTTGTCTTCATAGCATCCGTCAGAAGATCTGCAGGGAGATAAAGAGATGAGGCAGTGTACACACTTTCATTACCAAAGTATTAAAAAAAAAAAAACATCTAATCAACTTATTGATAGTATCAGTTTAGGCACAAGTTCAGTGGCAGAAATGTGCAGTTTCACCTGCTGTCATCAGTTTGGTGACAATAATGACTCATTTAACAACATACTTTTCATTCTGCTTTGATGATAGTAGATTGATCTCCTGCACTGTCCCAGTCTAAACATAATATGAAGACTCAGCCAGTCAGTGCCACACTAACTATGGCTACTAGAAGCTGATTGACATATTGGTGAGCTAACATAACCCCGGTGATAAACTTCAACAGTCAGTGAGACAGTTATGGTGAATAAATGTACAGCAGGTTTATATTCTTCTCTATTGTCATTATAACAATGACAGCTGCTAGAAAACACATGATTACAGTTTATATGGTGCCAAATGAGTTCCCTAGTTAGTCATAAAGCTAGCTAATGTTGTTGCAGAAGAGTGAAGATGCTGATGACCTCACAACAAAACAGCTGGCCACAACTGTTAATAACCACAGATGAATAGACCAGCAGAAAAACACTATAAATAAACATGTGAACACAGTAAAAGACAGAGAAAGCTGATTCATTAACCCTTCTATACTGTTCATATTCTGTATCATAATTAGTCTCTACACCAGGAAAAGTGGAAGTATAAACATCATTTTGTCATTAATTACGCACAAATGTGAACAATCTCTGCGGTGTGCAGAGATGTTGTATTCATTTTGATGACTTTATGATGGTTTATTAAAGCAGTTTATCTAGACTGAGACAGCAGTGTGGATATCAGTATTTCCCCTCCAATAACAGTGTTGTACAACATGTATGTAATTCTTGTGTTAGAGCACGTATCTTCACTGAACATACCTGATGCTTTTCCGTGACAGCTGATGGCCTCTTCATACTTTCCGGCTGCTACCAAACGGTCTGCCTTCCTGCACTGCTGATGAGCCTGAGGAGAGGCACACAGATGGAGGAGGGGGGGTCAGTCAGATGCATGTTAGTTAAGAGATTTAAAAAATAAAAAAAAATAAAAAATAAAAAGTGGCAAGGAGTGAAACACATGAGGAAAATGATTTTTAAAAAAGGAGGGAGTGTAGAGAATTTAGTGAGAAAGATAAGGAGGAAAAGAGGGGGGGGGGGCGGGGGGGCAGAGGGGAAGGGGAACAGCGGACAGAACAAAAAGCGAGGAAAACTTTGTGGTCACAGACAGAACTGATTACACAACACTGACACAACTAGAGCTGCAACTAACGATTATTTTCATTACTGATTATCTGATGATTATTCATAGTTAAAAATGAGCCACAGCTCAGTGAGATGTACTCATGTGTCTTGTATTGAACAATCCTAAAGTCCAAAAAATAAGACATGATCACATTTTAGAAGCTGAGATTTTCTGCTGTTTTTGTTTTTCAAAAATTGACAAAACTATTACTTGATTATCAAAACTGTTAAAATATATTTTTGCACAATATTCTTATTTGCACCTTAAACTGTCAGAATAATCAGGTCTAGTTTGTAGAATTGGTTTAAATGACATTTTAATAATAAAATATCAATGAGAATATACGTGGGTTTTCTTGATTACATTACAACATATTAAAAGATAGATTAATGACATTTTAAGGAAATAATCTGAATAAATGAGCACAGAAACAAATCCATGCATTGGACATCATGTTCTGTGACCTCTAATAAACCTGAGCGGACTCATTTTACATCAAGATGACTAAATGGCTCTGAAAGAAGCTGTGGCCTTCACACTCACCACATCTCAACACAACTCAACACCTGGGAGAGGTTTGACAGAGCTCTTCAACACCTAACCCCAGACTGTGACTTTCATATATTAAGGTAAGGTAAAAGTAAGGGTAAACTTTATTGATCCCCCTGGGGGGAAATTCAAAATTGGCACAACAATATTCTTTTTAATAAGTGATCAAAAATAAAATAGTATATATAATAAACACTCGCTAAAATAATCTGTAATTATATAAATCTACAATATACATACATTCCTGATACTATATACATGTGTGCAGTGTTCCTGGTATTAAACAGTAAGGACAGCCTCAGTCTTATTAGTGGGAGTGGGAGGTACTGGGAGCTGTGGTGTTGTACAGTCTCATGGCTGATGGTAACATCCATCTGTCCATTATCTACACCTGCTTATCATTTAGCAGGGTCGTTATCTAACAACGGCTAACTTGTTAACTTTTAACCATACCCAACAACTGTACCCAGAAATTGTTTATATTCTACTTATTATGAAAATCACACCAAAAATGGATTCAATTTCCTGCAGTTGGATCATGTGTTTTTATAACATATCTTAGTATCCTTATTTATTTTTAGACATTAAATATGATTTCTTATTTTTTGCTTTATATACCTTTTTCTACTGTTTTTAAATTGTCTGCTGTTTGTTGCTTTATTACTTTAATGTGTAGCACTTTGAGTTCTGCTTTGCAAATGTAAATTGCTTTATAAATAAAATGTATTATTATCATTATTATTATTATTATTAATATATTGAGTCTTTGCGGATTCTGGAAATAACTTTAATATCTTTCCTAAAACCACAGGCTTAGTTCTGTGACATATATGTTGTGACAATACATGAGAGTAAAACTCAGTCTCCAGTAGAGTTCAGAGATTTGGACAATATATGACAACCTGCCCGGAAGTTCGTTTGAAGACTAGTGGTGGAAAAAACATCTCACTGACACACTTTATTCTGCTTTTTACCTTCATTTGTCATCCATCTTTCTACACTGTATATATAAAGTATAAAGATAGTGCTAAATACTGACCTTAATTATAACACTGATTACAATGAATACCTGTGTGATTGTCCTTAATTGACAACGATGAGACATTTAACAGATGAAGCAGGAGTGATGTGTAGGACAGTGTAGCCTGTTAACACTCACTTACTATTAAATGGCTTTACAAAAAAGTGAACAAGTAGCTAGCTGAGCACACTGTAGCCTCTAGCTGTTACCAGTAGCTCAACATTACACAGCTAAGTTATAACACACGAAGAAGAATGGACAGCGCCGTGTCCTTACGTCAAACGTCTTTATGCTCATTATATGGAGGAATAACCCCCAAAATGTACCATGTGTAGCATGTCTAAGCTACCGGACAACAGTAACGTTAGCCTGTTATTGCAACATCAACACCGAAACTTACGAGATTGAGCGGGCTGTCCACGACCTCCATGGAGTCTGTTCTTCGATGGTTTACACTACATGAAAGTCGTCTGTGTCCGTCACGGACTGTCATTCGCACTGCGAGAAGAATGGCGACAAAAAAGAAGTACAAGTAAAAATTAATGTCAGGGAAGCACAGTCGCCTCCACAGCAAGAGCTGCGTCAACACGTCGTTACGTGACAGACCTTCCACGTACGTTTTAGTCAGGTGTTTTGCTGCGTCAGGCTGCCGGAAGTAGAAAAGGCATGACTTAAAAGTAAAAGCTTTAAAACCACAGCGACAAACAGTCTGTACGAGCTTTAGGTTAGCGTCAGATTCACTGTTAAAGGAAAAGTTTGATGTAGACATAAATAATGATATTCATAATGGTTGGTTCTTGTGAAAAGGTGTTAGACGTAAAGCTTGTTAGCTTTTATTCTATTTGTGAAAAATGAAAAAGGCTGATTTCACATCCAGGTCACATTACACCGATTCTTATTCAGTTTTCACTAATAGAATAAAGGTTTCACGAGTCTTCGTCAGTTTTAATGAGTCTCTGGAATCTCCTTGTATATCTAGTCCAAGTCTATGTATAGTGTTTTTTGATCTAGATGTTTTCATTAGCAAAATAAAAGTTTCACAAATCTGACAGCGGGTTTAAACAGGCTTTTGCTATGATTCTTAAACCTTTTTTTTTCTTTTTACAAGTGTAAGTGGTGAAAAACCAAACAATCAGTCACTGACATTAACTTCTCACTTGACTTTGAACCTGAAGCTAACTTCAGTGTAGTAATATCAATGTAAAACACGAAGAAGCTGGTACTAGGTTAGCCTGACCACACCTGTATTTCTTTATTTAGAGGTTGTTGTAACTTGTGGTTCCCATAAACACACCAGTGGAGCTTACAAAACTTGACACGTGGGCTTGTTTTAGGGATGCTTTTATTGCGAAGAATTAAGCGGAAACGCTCTGTGTCACTACGTCTAACTTGTCACGCTGGTTTGTTTTCGTTTTGGACTGAAGAGGAAGTGAATTCCACATCGACGTTCTCAGTTGATTCGAAATTATAAGGAAATAAGCGGATTGAAAGGTTATTGGCTCTCAGCTACTGTCACTATACTGCTCCTGTGTGCAGCGCTGTTACAAACATCTGTACACATCAGCAAACAGCAGTGAAACAGGATATTCATTTAACGAAGCACCAGCCAGGTAGCTGCATCACTGATGTTGATGAAAAAGAAAAGTCATACGTGTTTAATATTGTCCAGTATGGCCTCGTTAGTGCTGCTCATGATGGTGCTGTACGGCAGCATCAGCAGACAACAGGCGGGTGTCTCTAGCCTCAGACAGGACTACCAGCTGCTGGGCAGACCGCTCTACAAGCTGGACCTCACCTGGCCTAAGAACCCGGAGCTCTTCACCGGGGAAGTGTTTGGAGCAGCTGTCAACCAGTATGCTGGTGTGGTGTATGTGGCACAGAGAGGTACATTATACGTTAGACATCCAAATGGATCCAATTGTGGTGAACCATCATTTTGCATTGTTTTGTTTGTGTGGACATGCTTTTATTTATTATTACATTTGTTGTGTGGAATATATAGTAGGTATTTTAACAATAAAGTGAAATGTATTGAATTATACTCCTTTGAAAATATAACACTGTCAAATGTCTACTTAGACTTGCATAAATGTGCACAAAGGATGGTTCATATAGCTGATATTTGTAAAAGATATGTGTAAATGATGTGATGACTCTTGTCTCTGTTCTCGTGGTCCGTGCTGTTCACTGCATGTTCACGTGTCACCAGGAAGCAGGAAAGTGTCCCACATCAGAAAACTGTGTTCATTACTTAACTCACACTTATCCAAACACAGCTTCAGAGCAGCATTCAGATCTATGTGTTCCCCACAAATTCACTGTTCCAGCCCACATCAAGGTGAGGAGGTTAACTGAGGTTGAAGTTGAGGACATGCTGGATTTAGCCTAGATATTATTGATTACAATCAAACTCACCACACAGTTATGACAGATGGTTATCACTTCAAATTGAAAATCTATCCTTCTTGATAAGAAAATACTGTTAATACTGTTGCATATCTGATATTGTCAATGTAAATATTGAATACCATCTCCTTTTATTAATGATTTTATTATAAGTCAGGCAGAAACTCTTGAGAATAAAATAAAATCATCTCCTTTATGATAGATAGATCATTTAGTATTTTTGTCAGCTCATTAATGTGCAGTTTATTTATAACTTTGTTCTGATTGTAACTACACTGTCCCATGTATGTGTTATCTTTATATGGAAATGGAGTTCCATGTATTTATAGGTGTGTATTTGCATGGTTGACAGGATGGCCTCATTAACGAGGGGTGTCCCAGTGTGAACTGATGTACTTCCCCATGCCGGAAGTCTTTATGGGCACTTGGGCACTGTTGTCATTCACTGTAAACATGTTACATAAGAAGGCTTGTGTAAATATCACAAGGGTGGGTACTGGGATACTCCCTGGTTTAGTCTGTTTTTATCTTTTCAGTTCTTCAGCAGACTGTTCCAATAGACTGTTTGACCACAGACTGCACTCACATCATTTATTAGTATTGTAATATTATTTACAACTGCAGACATGGTAGATTATTGTAAAAAAAACAAAAAAACAACAACAAACACAATTATTAACTTTGTATAATTTCAGATGATTTACTGGCTGGCTTATGAATATTAATGACTTTTTATAAATGAATGACAATTTATAACTTTGACTGTTTATTAGTGAGATAGACTCCATAGGATAAAACTGGTGTTAAATCCCAAGTTAAGACTAAAAACTAACAATGTTTTAGTCTGTCTCTTAATAGTTTCTAACTTTCCTTTTGTGGCTCTCAGCTCCAAGCCCATATGTTCCCACTGAAGAGATAAGTCTTTAAAAACACCTAACAAATATAGTTCCTTTTTTAAAAATGTGCTTAGTAATTCTCTAAAACTGCTGGTCACTGTAGTTCTTAACAAACATGTTTTGAACAGGAGGAAATAGTGCTTTTGTTAGGGACTATTTTCTGGTAGGGTGTGTGTCACCTAGTGCAGCAGTCTGGCTCATTGACAATGGAGATCTATACAGCACAAAGGAAGAAGATATACCAGACTTTGGATACACACCCAGTACTTGCTAGTATGGTGTATATACTATTGTTAGTATGGTAACTCAAACTTGTTCTTATTAATGATATATGGTTGATCTATAAGGTATTTGTAAATGATGTATTAGCCATTAATTAAGCCATTAGGTTATTATCAGCTTGACCCATGATAAGGGTACCTTATTAGAAAGTAATACCATATTTATTTATTACACACTATGGTGTTTGAGCATTAACATTTAAAAGGTCTCTTTATTTGTATCTGTATTGTATCATTGTTTTCTTCCCCTGTTCCCTCATCATTTATCATTGCTACAACCTTAAGATCTATAAAATCTGATCACGCTGTAAACAAGTGAAAATCACATCAACATAAAAAGTGCTTCTTCATTTTTCCACTAAGTGTTTTACTTTGCTTTTACTGCAGGCGACAATGTGCCCAAGGTGCTGGTGTTCACCACAGATGGAGATTTCCTCATGGCCTGGAACACAACCACCTTGGAGATGCCTCATGGGATATTTTTAGCCGATGCTGCCACATCAAACCCTACGGTCTGGATCACGGATGTGGGGAGCGGCCCGTACGGCCACAGCATCAAACAGTACTCGCCCTCTGGAAACCTTTTGCAGGTAGACAGCTTTACTGAGGATTTGGTTTCCCTTGAAGTATCAAGTGTGATATGTAGAATCAGAAAAGCTAAATGAAATACAATCTGTTGCTTTTTGTTAAATATTTACTTGTATTCGTTAGGTGCTTGGTACACCAGGGAAGGCCGGCTCTTCGTTGACCCCTCTGCAGTTCGACCAGCCAGCTGAGATCTTTGTGCATGAGTCTGGGGAAATGTACATCGTGGATGGTGACGGTGGGCTGAACAACCGCCTCATCAAACTGTCAAAAGACCAAGAGGTGTTGTGGATGCACGGAGAGAAAGGGCAAGGCTTGGCTCAGTTCTACATCCCCCACAGTGTGACCGTGGATAACGCCCAGAGGGTGTGGGTGGCCGATAGAGGGAACAAGAGGATCCAGGTCTTTAACTCCATCACTGGGGACTGGCTGGGCACATGGGGAAGCTGCTTCACTGAGGATGCGCCCTATTCTGTCCGCCTGACCCCGGACAAGAAGTACTTCGTCGTCGTCCAGCTCAACACCAATCAGATTTCGCTGCTTGATGCACCACCGGTGGGTTTGATTGGTCAGTGCAGAGTGGTCAGTGTGATTCAGCTGGCTGACGAAGTCAAGCCTCACCTGGTAGACCTGGACCTGAAGACAGGGGCTCTGTATGTAGCTGAGATTGGAGCCCAGCAGGCCCAGAAGTTCACCCCCTTCAGTCTGGGTGAAAATTTCCTGTAGAGGCACACTGGGCTGGGACTGGAATGGCATGATTGATCAGAAACACTGTGCCATTTATAAGCATTATCATTTATTTAGAAAAGGACTTAAAATGTCCACATGTTAGTATTCTGTCATTTGCAATATTAATATCCAAAACAAAAAAATGCAATTCAGCCAGTATAGTAAACCTTAATCATTGAGTCATGAGACGGCTATGGTACCTTCTGACCAGACCTATGTCTATTGATAAAGCATTCAATTGTAACATAGAATACAACATAAAAAATTGCTATCACAAGACAGGACTGTCTTTAAGTGTTTTATTGTAGAACAAATGCAAAAATGACCTTTTTTCATTACAATAATTAGTTTCAAAGGAATAGTTCAACATTTGGGGAAATATGCTCATTCACTTTCAGTCAGAGGTTGAGATTAAAAGATGCAGTGTTTCCCATTAAGTATCTAGACTGTGGTGAGCCGCCACGGTCTAGTTAATCAATGGCAGCCCACCACAATCCCGCCAAAGTTTCATAATGAACCAAAAATATTTGAACACTTGTCATACCAGCATAAAAGATCTCTAACTTTAAGATGTTGAAGCTTGTGCTGCTTGTGACTTTGTTTTTGGGAGCCTCGCTGTGGCTGTATGCAGGTTAAATACAAGTAGCTTTGGCAACTAGCTGCTACTACCTATAGGCATGCTAAGCTAAGCATCACTGCTCCAAGTTAACACAAAGTTGCAACATCAGTCATATTTCACCGATAAGGAGAGGAATTACTGAAGAATAGAGCAACAGTGTTATACGTGTAGTATCATGTATGACATAAGAAGCTTAAAATCCTCAATTCAGTAGAAATAAGTAGTGTACAAAAACAATGTCTGAAAATAGTTTAAATATTTGATTATATTTGCCATGTCATCGCCATTCATATGTATACAACCAATGTGTTTATGGTTCAACTGTTTACTACAGCACTAAATTGAGTGAACTAAAGAGCTCAAAGTTCTGATCTAGCTCCTTAATTTAGCTCTTAAAGTGCACCGGATTGATGCATTCAACATTTAAATGTACAAGATGTTCCTCCCAGAGGATCCAAGTTCCACTCACCAAAATCCTGTGGGAAACACTGACTGACACTGACTTCAGAGCCGAGCCTAGACTAGAAGCAGAGGCAAACATCTGTCCTGGCTCTGTCCAAAAATGTTCAAAAAAATATAAATACCAGCATGTCTAAAGCTCACTAATGAACATGTTGTATATATTTGGTTTGTTTTTATCTGGACCCAAACAGACTGTTTCCTGGCAAACAACAGTGTTTCCATACGCCCAGTAGCCATGTGCTGCATATCTGCCTCCACTGTTTGTATAGATATAATAAAACAAGCTATAGAGGTGTTTGAACTTTGGACAGATCCAGACTAGCCCCCATGGTACATCACATCATCAGAAGTTTTGCATTGCCTCTTCTTACTTTAGAGAACGGCTCAGCAGTTTGGTTTAATGATGGGCCGTTCTTTTTTTTTTTTTTTTTTTTTTTTTTCATTGGGGGAGACTTTGATCAATGTAGATTTACAACACAGTTAAAGATTGTATCTAAAAGGGGAAACAGCATTAACACAGTATTTCTCTTCCACTGCCAAAAGTTGCTCGTATTAAACTTTAAGGTTTATTGGAATTAAGATAGCATTAGACTTTTCATGCCCTTTGCTGGTGTAGGCTCAGGATTAGATGTAACAAGTATATATGACAATAATTAGGATTTAATGGAGCCTTGTGTTTATTTTGTTATTTGTAGATTTGTGAAAAATGATGTTAAAGTTTTGACGTAAACTGTGAAAGTCAGAATTTTCATCTTAGGGCCAAATATTTTTGCTGCGGGGGCCGAATTTGGCCCACGGGCCTTTATTTGCCTACCTCTGCTTTAGATAATGGTTTATGTATGTATGTATACAGCCACTGCCTTTGGCTGCTGCTGTAGCTGGACATACCTGGTTGTAGGTTGGAGCTGTGACTTTGACTAATGTGGCTCCTTATGTACTAACATTAGCTAAACATACATGGTAAAGCCTGACACTATTATTACTACAAATACTACTACTAGCTATAATCACACTTACAGCAAGCCAGAACTAACAAACCTCTAGCATTCCTCTATGGAACATTCAGAACTATGGAGAACCTTTCATGGTGTCCATTGCCTCCCCCTGCTTCCAGTCTTAATGCTAAGCTATGCTAACCTGGCTCCAGCTCTGTACTGAACACACAGACATGAGGTTGATATCTATAACCACCTCACTCTCTGACAGAAAGCACATGAGCAAAATGTCCCAAATGTGGAGCCATTCCTTTAAAGCTGCAAGTGTGGAACTTTTACCTCCCCCTTCTGGCAACGAGAGTAATTACAAAAAAAACACTGTTGTCACATGATGTATCCTTCTCCATCGCTACTGTGTATTACAAACAGCGGATTCATTGTGTGGAGTTTCACACAACGCTCGCGAAAAATGAAATCAGAATTTGACCCATACAGTCTGAAAACATTTGAAAAGTCTACAAGAGCCGCACGATTAAATTATTTTATACCCATTCAAGTTAGCAGAGAGCTAACAGGAAGTTAGAAGTCTCTCGTACATGCTCTGCCCATTGAGGATGAGCAGTATGTATATATCCAGCCAGCGCAGGGATGTCGCCACTGACACCAGATTTTAAAACTGTGTATACTGTGAAGTACAGAGAGATTTACGTGGCAGCGATAGTGCTTAGTCAGCATTGTGTGAGCTTGTTTGGGAAGGGCTTGAATGTAACACAAAAAGTCTTGCACTATAGCTTTAAGAAGATATGCTCTATATGTTGTCACTTTTTGAAACAAAACAAAAATATGCTGTTTAAGAAAAACCTGGTTTCTTCACCGTAGATTAAGGTATCATGTAGTGTGGTACTGGTATACTGTTGGGTGATCCGTTCTCATTGTTATTTGCTGTATTGTACAGTTATGTGCCATTTGTACTGTTCTTGAATTTGCACTGCCTGGAAAGATCTGGGTCCTGTTTCCTAAAATATCTTAAAGCTGATGTGATCTCAGCTCATTATCATAGCTTTAAGATACTATTTGGGAACAGGGCCCCCGGAGCTTCTCAGTGTCCTTTCTTTACTGCAGACACTTTAACTCTTCTATGCTTTCTGCCTGTTCAGCCTTTTTCCAGTTTATAGAAAGCAGTTTTATGTTGAATCTGAAAGCACTTCATCATAATGCAGTGAATGTGGTTGATTCCTTTTGTTCTAGGTGTATGGTTTCTTCTCATTGATCTTGATGTATTTGTTTTGCAGTTTATTGTGTTGCAGAATCATTTGTGTTGTAATATATATTCTATACTTTTTGCTTTTATTGCAGAAGCACAAGAAGTCACACTGTACATATTCAGGAATATTGTACTTCTGCTGCTTGCACTTCTTATAACTGGGAGACAGAGTTATTATAACAGGAGACATTTGTAGTAACCAGGCAGGGATGGTCTTAATAACAACATGCTGTTCCATCCAGGATCCAGCATTATTGAGTCTTGCCCACACTAGGGACTTCTTTGATTTTAAACATCTTTTTTTTAATCTGTCTTTAATAAGTCCTGCAGCTTTATGAAGTGCAACATGAAACCACTGCAGTACCCTCTAATTGAATACATGATTAATGTCTTTTATTCATTTATTAAGGCTTCTTTTGTGAGTGTTTAAAAAAATATTATGGCAGAATAATATGTGATGCATGCAGGATATGCAGGCAGATTACTTCTTTCAACTAAATTGTAACTTAATTCTTCTGTAGTTATGAATCCAGTTGTTTTCATAACACTGTAACTGATGCCATTATCACAACCTCCTTATCATTCCCATATTCAGTCTAGCAAAATTCTGATGTCTTAACTTAATCATCTTGAGAAAGCAGACAGAGTTTTTGTGATGGATTCATTAACTAACATTATGATAATTACATAAATAAGAGGTATCATTTTTTAACTTATCTTGAGATGACACCATTCAAAATGATTACTTGTCATGCAACAGTCTACATGAGATGTGCCATGAAGGAATTTTATGTCATGATATACTTTTTTAATTAAGATGGGCAGTGTCCAGTCAGTGTAAATGACACCTAAATGAATGACATTTTGGTTTATTTGGGTTAATCTTTATCATTGAAATGTGAAATCATGCATTTCTTTGCACACAGAGCTTTGAATAATAATAATAATAATAATGATCTCTTTGTTAATTGGTGCAGTGTTGGGAAATGTATCCTAAGGCTTCCTCTAATAAAGACAACACAGTGAATCTGCCTCGAACATACAAACCTGTAATATATACAGTATATATACAGTATGTATTTGTACATGTGGGTGTGTTATGTGAGTGTGGGCCCTGTGTGTATAAAAAAAATACATTTGCTGCGGGTAAATAAGTTTTATTTTTCAGTTTTATGTCACTTTCATTTTTGTTTTTGGTGTCTTATATCCATACTGGCTGGGAACCCAAAGGTGAATGATACGTCAAATTAAAATCATTTAATCATAGTGGTGTGTCTCATTTTTATTGGCTACTGTCAATATCCATACTGTAACAGATACTCACATACAAATCCATCAACGGAGATGCACGTCCCTACCTTACAGGAGCTGATCATAACACAAACCTCCACCCACACTATCAGATCTGCCAGCAGCTTGCTCCTCCAGGCCCCCAGTGCTAAACTCCACACTATGGGGGGGGGGGGGGGGGGGGGGGGGGGGGGTCGAGGTTCTGCCCTGCTTGTGGAACAGCCCTCCTAACCATCTGAGGGCAGCACAGACCTTAGACTCATTTTAAGAAAGTCTAAAAACCTATTCAGGAGGACATTTTCATATGAACTCTTGTTATTTTCCTAATGTTTTTTTTTTTTTTAACACTGCAGGACTTTAGATATTGAATGTATTATTATTATTATTATTATTATGAAAAAGGTCTGAAATAGTAACAGTAATAGCAGACAAAGAGCATTTGTTTACATGAGTGTTTCCTAGAGGTACTGTACTGCCATCAGCTCCTCTTCCATGTCTTCCTGCTTCAGTTTGGCCTTTCATGCCATGCATCTGCTGAATGATTTAAAGATGAGAATCTAAATGTCTCTCATATTGAATGCTCCGTGAGTAGACCATAGTCAAGCCTTTATATATCATCTACAGAGATGAACAGAAAACTCAGCATCAATGAATTGATCCTTCAAACATAACCTACTGATGCACTGTACTGATGACTTCATGTGTGACAGACCACGCTTACTGCAGGTTAGATGTATATATGACTCCACTAGATGGAGCTCAGTTCATACCACTGACTGATGCTGCTCCTGTTGTTCCTGCTTGTATACACTCCAACACAGAGCAGGCTACAAACATGCAGGTAAAATACTTTCTCGGATTGGTTTTATACTAACAAACAAAAGTATATGCTGTAAACATCAGGTGAGGAGATGTTCATCAAGCAGGGACAGACTGCTGGATTGTATTTTTCCTGCAGGCTAGTTTTTATTATTTGATCATCCAGAAGTGTTCTCTGTTCAACACCACCATCTCCAGCATCACCTCAGTCACCAATGCAACAACCTTTAACTTCATGTACAAAATCCATTAACCCTCCTGTCGTCCTCCTGGGTCAAATTGACCCCATCTCTTTTGACTGTTCCTTCTTTCCTTCCTCCCTCCCTCCCTCTTTCTTTAATTTTTCCTTCGTTCTTCCCCTCCTTCTTTGCTCCCTCCTCCTTCCATACTTCTTGCCTCACTTCCTCACTTCCTTCCTTCCTCCCTTCCTTCCTTCCTCCCTTCCGTCTCTCCTTACTTCCTTCCTCTTTTCCTCCCTCCCTCCTTACTTCTTTCCTTTCCTTCCTTCCTTCCTTCCTTCCTGCTTTCCTCCCTTCCTTCCTTCCTTCCTTCCTCCTGTCCCTCCTTCCACCTTTCCTTCCTCCCTTCCTGCTTTCCTCACTTCCTTCCTTCCTACCTTCCTTCCTCATTTCCTTCCTCCCTTCCTTCTCTCCTTACTTCCTTCCTCTTTTCCTCCCTCCCTCCCTCTTACTCCTTTCCTTCCTCATTCCTTCTTTCCTCCCTTCCTTCCTTCCTCCTGTCCTTCCTTGACCTGAGGACAACAGGAGGGTTAAAATATCAATATGTTGATTTTGTATTGTTGTTCAGTGTGATAATCCATACATGATGTGTACAATGTACTGTGTGTAAATAAACATAATTATTCCCTCTAGATACATCTGCTTTTATTAGACAGTCCTTTAAACCTGTGCTTCTTCTGTAAATGAGGTCATTAGACAGGCTGAATCTTTGATGCTTTTAAGATGCATCTGAAGACTTTTAACTGTGCTTAATATGTTTGTTAAATTTAGTTCTATTCTTATTTTGCTCCTTCAATTCTTGTAAGTACATACATATGCCTGCCTTTGGGAAGCACTTTGGTGCTATATAAATGAAATAAACTTGAAACTTAATGGTGGATACTGGAAGCAGCATCAGAACTGACTTGAGACTTACGTGACTTAAGACTTAATTGAATTTACTGTATGTTAGAATGCAATGTGGTCTCATAGATTTCTCCTTTTTTGAATAGACTGTAGTTCTTTTTTGAAAAACTGGGTAACAGCTGACTTGAGACATTCTTGTGCATATCAAGCATGTCTCAATGGGGCGGAGATGTGGCTCAGGAGGGGGTAGAGTGGTCGTCCACCGATTGGAAGATTGGTGTTTCGGTTCCCGGCTCCTCCAGTCCACATGTTGATGTGTCCTTTGGGTAAGATACTGAACCCCAAATTGCTCCTGATGGCTGCACCATCAGTGTATGAATGTGTGTGAATGGTTAGTCTCCTCCTGATGAGCAGGTTGGTACACTGTGTGGTAGCTCCTGTCATCAGTGTATGAATGTGTGTGAATGGGTGAATGTGACATGTAGTGTAAAAGCTCTTTGAGTGGTCAAAAAGACTAGAAAAGCGCTATATTAGTAAAGCTATCATTTCAATTTGTTACATAAATGTTTCTTTTGAACTGCATCTTTAAAATACACCTCTCTGCAGGTTTAAACTGTCAGGATATCTTTTGCTGCCAGTCCGAACACGTGAAAGCTTTGGTGCTGTCCATAGAGAATAACCAACCACCACCCAGCATCCACCTGCAGGGGGGACATTGACACTTCCAACACCCTGCTTTACAGAGCCAAACATCAACGCTGTACATATTCTATATTAACATGATAAATATTCTAAATTCAAAAACTGACCTTTTTAAAATGTCATCAAACCAAAAGTAAAAGTGTAGTCATGCATTTCATTTTTCTGCTATCTGTCAATCTAATTTAAATATTTGGAAATTCACATTTACAGCCTGTGCACATGAGGTAAAGTACAAGACCATTCATATATATCAGTGTTTCCAGCTGCTCTGACCTCACCATCTTATGAGAGGAACTCTGTAGGCGTCCATGCAAACAACAGACAAATGTGAATTGAGTCATGGCTCATTGAATAAAAGCTAGAACTGAGAGAGAGAGAGAGAGAGAGAGAGAGAGAGAGAGAGAGAGAGAGAGAGAGAGAGAGAGAGAGAGAGAGAGAGAGAGAGAGAGAGAGAGAGAGAGAGAGAGAGAGAGAGAGAGAGAGAGATGGGAGGGCTAAGGGGAAGAAAGAGGGGATCTATAGCAAGAAGCTGACAGAGCGGCAGAAGGCTGTGTGTGAGAGGGAACAGGGTCAGATGAAGAGGGAGATGAAGGGGGAACAGATGAATGTAGTACAACACAAAGCTTAATAACACAGTGGCGTCATTGTCACAGGGCTGTAGTGGCCTCTCAGCACAGGAACACCAATGAAAGCATGGAGAGACACAGCAGCTCAGTATGATGAACCATGGACTGTACTGATCATAGTGGATCAGGAGTTATTATTACCTCTGTCTACTGTATAGTGGCAGATAACCGATTAGAATTAGTGTTTGTAGACATGAGTGTGAAGCCAGTTACGTGTCCGGGTTCTAAAAGAAGACCAAAAAAGTCCCACTTGTCATCTATGAAATTGTTCCTCCTGAAAGTGATGGTTTCTTATTTCTCAGTACTTCAGTGGAAGCTCAAGTTGTAGGATGCAGAAAACTTGCAATTTATTTAAAGAAAGAAAGCAGTTTCTGCTTGTTTGTCTGTAGTAAAAATAGTAAAATAGTTTGAGTTGTAAGAAAGGACTGAGTGAAATACAAAAAGGAGCAGTCAATCAACTTTGGTTAACTTTCTGAAATTCTCCAAACCCAAATGAATATATTGAAAATACACTGTCATCAACATAATTATGTTCACACAATGCTTTTTAATGGTTCCTGACATAAACTTTACATCCGCCAACAGGCTGAATAACAATCAGTGATTTGTCATTTGTGGTGTACTATTCCTTTAAACACATAAAACTACATCAACATGAATTTATATATATTTGAATGTATGTGTGTATGTATAAATATGTGTATGTAAGTATAGGTATGGTGTGCATACGTGTACTTATTGTATATATATATATATATATTTATATAAGCTGCTTGGTATTCTCCTTACTTTATATATTTGTTATTGTGTAAAGATTTAAAGTAATGTATCTGTTATATTTTATTTATAATCTTCAGTCTTTGTTGAGTGTGTTGTTACTTCCATTGACCAGTAAGGTATGACCATTAGGGGGCGCCACTAGACAGACTGTGGCTGTGAGAACTACTGTGTGTGCTTATCACATGCTGTACTTCACTATATGATCAAAAGAGATTACAGAAGTGTTTACCTGCAGAGTTTAATAGTTTGTGCTGTTTAATACATATATTTTTTGGTGTCATGTGTTTTTCATTAATGCACATGTTTATATATGAGTATATGCTGTAAGCTGAGCCTGTCAGACAGTGAGTGACTGCTTATCACATTCAGGATTCTATATATTACTGTACATGATGTCTTAAACTGTGTCATGCTTGGCTGATGATGTCTGATGATGATTGGTCAGTATGTTCTTAATTATTTTGGTTTATTTTATTCACACATGGTACAAATACCCAGATCAAGTTCTGTTTGATTTAAATACCACAAATAAAGTGACACATGGGGACAGGCAGTAGTATTCCAACATAGGAGCAAATGTGTGGGTAATGTATTTTACACATCCCTTCATTTTATACATATTCTTGACATTTTCAGTAATATACAGATGCTAATAGGACATTTTCCAGACATGCGGTGGTTGTGGTGGTGGTGGTTATTAAACTTACTTTCTTAAGAATTGTGTAATGACTCAATTTTCCTTACCAAATAACATAACCTTTTCAAATAAATGCCATGAGAATGAACAGTTACATTGCAGCTATGCTTGGGAAATTATTGAAAGCATTTCTTGGAAATTAATTTAGTTAGTTAGAAAACTAAAATTAAATGTTATCCTGGTTTATTTTTGTGTGGGAAGAGGTGGGAACTTTTTTTAAATCTGTGTGCATCTGCATATTATTCCAGCCCATTTATAGAAAGGTGTTGCAAACTGACTTTGACAGTATTAAAATATTACATTATGAGTGAAAGTTTCAATTCCTACTAAAGTACAAGAACAGAATTGGAACCAAAATGTACTCAAAAATAAAAAAAATACTAATTATTCAGTGTTATACTGTAGGATTATTACTGATACATGAATGTATATGTAGTACTTTAATGCTGTAGCTGGTCGTGGTGCAGCTACTGTTTAGTTAATTCTATAAAAATGGATCATATTTTATAAATTGATCATATGCTTTGTATGTAAAAAAATAATACATTAAAAAAAAGTGAATGCATGCAGAACATATTGAGATTAAAAAAAGAAAACTAACAAAAGAAAATGTGCAGAAGGAGCCAATAAAACACATAAGGGGTTCCAGCATGAAATGGAAATACAGTACATTAGAGTTGTACTTCAATACAGTGCTTGACTGACTTGACATGAATTTCCATTACTGGTAGTGTGGAGTTGTTCCTATAGAATCAAGCTAAAACAAATAGAAAGTGTGTAGGAGTTTGCTTTTAATTCTTCTTTCTGCATATAAATGGTAGTCAGTTTCCTTTTTTGAGGAAGCCTGCCCAGTGAGGTCTGGGACCACGTCAACCCGAGGAGGTCCAAACCTGCCAATCAGAAAGCCACGAGTTGCTGTTTCTGAAGTTTCCCGCTGCATTCAGAGGCGGGAAACGACCATCACCTCCTACGCATCTCTTCCTGCTGCAGGTACTCCTGCTTATCCTGCTCACTGTGCAGCTGTCAGGGTATGTATGTATCCATACTGTCATTCCAGTTGACTTCCATATAATACTGAGGAATGTGAGTGTAGGAGTGGGCCCATTCTGCACACCAGGATGGTCACACCGACACACACTTTCTCCATCCCCGTCTACCTCACGCTTTCTCTGTCACATGCTTCTCTTCCTTTCTTCACACTCTTACTCTCACACATCCTTTGTTCTCCCCCGGTCCTCTTGTTGTCCTCTTCCTCTATGGTTTCTGCCTTGCTGGCTGTTTTGCTGACAGACTCCAGCTGGATGTCATGGCTGGCGTAGAGGCGGGATCCTGAGTGTGTAGGCTGGCCTTTAGAGTCCTGCTGTATGGGGAAAGCCCACACAACACTCCCACACACCTTCCACACACACACCCAGGAGGGATTCCAAGCTCCACAAAGAGCATTTCCTTGTTAAATGTATTCATTTGTTAAATTGTCATATTTAGAACTGACCAATTTTTTTTTGGAATGTTTTGTTGAGGAGGAGAAACAGGAAGAGGTGCTGCTATTCTTAGAAATTAAGCTGTTTGGCTGTTGTTTGTCTAGATCTGTATAGCTAAAATTGAGAACACTGAATTTATGTCCTCAGAATTGTATTCAAAGAATTCGGAGGTTTCAATAAGGTGACGGGAGTTTACATAATATAGTGTAACACTTAAACTTAAAAAATAATTTTAGGGTGGTGCTCATATTTTCAGACCCAATGTACACACAAGTATTCAATATTTGCACCAGCAGCATAGAATGGGCTTTAAAACACTGGTTAGATCTTATTAGAAAAAAGAACTATGTAATACTGGAAAAATGGGCAAAGTTCTGAGACAGTTATATTAGTTAGTTACATTATCTCAAGTTTACTTGTTGTGTTGAGATTTTATAAATCAATTTTCTTTTGAAGAATTGTAAGTGAGGTTTCAAGCCCAAGACCAGATGTTTTCAGACTTTGGGGGAAAAAAAACACCACTGTTCTCTCAGGCTTAATGTTCCCATTGATGAGAAAACTGAACTGCACTTAAAAATACATGGAGTGGCCATTTAGTTTTCAAAAAGTAATTTGCCCCAAAGATCTGCATTTTTAACAAATCCTGCTAAAAATGGAGGAAATACTACCTTTAATCGATTTGGACTATTTTGTGACTCAGTGGTGGATGACTATATATTTGGTGCATTTGTGCAGGGTTTTTTTTAATAGTTTTTGGACAATAATGGAGCTCTGTGGCACAGAGGAATAAGATATATCAGATTTTAATAAAATACTTGTTCGTAGATCGATTCATTGTTGTTTTGTTGAAAAAAAAAAAGAAACATCACCAGACTTATTTCAAAAACCTTTAATTACTGCCATTATAGCAGGTAGTAAGAGATAAAGTCAAACATTTTTCTTGGTGTCTTCATATGGATAGATAGATAGATAGATAGATAGATAGATAGATAGATAGATAGATAGATAGATAGATAGATAGATAGATAGATAGATAGATAGATAGATAGATAGATAGATAGATAGATAGATAGATAGATAGATAGACAGATAGATGGATAGATAGATAGATAGATAGATAGATAGATAGATAGATAGATAGATAGATAGATAGATAGATAGATAGATAGATAGATAGATAGATAGATAGATAGATAGATAGATAGATAGATAGATAGATAGATAGATAGATAGATAGATAGATAGATAGATAGATAGATAGATAGATAGATAGATAGATAGATTTGCACAAAAAGTGCCAGTAGATGCCCACTGGTGATTATGTGAAAGGATATGGAGCTATTTTTCTATATATCTCCCCTATCAGAGGTACTTCCACCTCTGTACCTCCTCTGTGCTCTCCTCTGTCTGCTGCTGACCGACTTCCTGCTGCAGCAGAAAACTACAGGCATGGACATTATTGCTGCCGTGTCGTCATTCCTGACTTGTCCTGTCAAAGAGACAAAAACACCCTAAGATTGACGATACGATACTAAGATTGACGATACGATACTATGTTTGTGTGATGAGACACTGACAGCATCTTTCTCTGGAGAGGCAGAGTACCAGGCAAACATCCCACATGAGAAAGCCCCTGACAGAAACAGTGACATGAGATTTTACTCACTCTCACAAACAATGAATAAACTGTAAATCACCATGGAAAACCTAAAACTCAAATACAGATGCAGAAATATTTCTCATAACGACTTTATAGTTTTATGGCACATCTGCATTAACATTTTGAAGTTATGGGAACAACAGACTGGCTAACAAAGAGACTATTTTACTAACATGAGCTGATTTACTGTGTAAGGCCTGGTCAATGGCTGTCCTGGAGGGTTAGAAGAAAAGAAACAGTGGGGGGGCACACACGGTACACTGGTAAGTGTTGGGACACACACACACACACACACACACACACACACACACACACACACACACACACACACACACACACACACACACACACACACACACACACACACACACACATTCCTAACACAAGAGTCAATATAATTTTGAACTTTACACTTCAATAAATTGAGAAAAACACAAAATGCTTATTTCAGTGAAAATACATGTAATCTGTGTGGTTAGAAAAAAACTGATTCACTAGTGGTGTATTTGATCATAAACCAAAGTATTATGCAAACTGACATTTTGACCTGATGATGCCACTAATGAGATTGTCAAGATTATACAATCCATCCTGTGGGAAACATGAATGTGTATACCAAATTTTGTCCCAATCCATCCTAGATCAAGAATAAGAGGATCACCAAACTTATTAAATTGAATCCTCTGGAGAACTTGAATGTGTGTACAACATTTCATGGCAACCCATTTGATAGTGGTTAAGATATTTCAGTGTGGACCCAACATGCTCCTGAAATTTCATGGCAATGTTGTGTACAGTCCATTTTTCACCTGAACAATGTAGCCTAGTGGTGAACAATGACAGGAAATCAGCAGGTCACCAAATTATTAACATTGATCCTCTGGGAACCATGAATATTTTAATCTGTCCAGTAGATGTAGAGGTACCTTGCTCTGGAAGTGTTGGACAGACGGATGGATGGACAGAGGTCCTCTCTGAGAGGACAGAGAGAGCAGCAGGGGGCAACGGGACATGTGGAGCTGCAAGCTGGGAGGAGGCATGGTGGCGTAGTACTGACTGTCACCTGGGAGACGGATGGCTCTCAGTTCTACCAGCAATCCCAATACATGAGCAGGGGTACAGGGTGTGTGCTGAAAGTGCACCTGTATCAGTTTAGTGTATATACATGAGACATGTGTATGCATGTTTGATGTTAAAGTATGACTCTACATGCTGTAACATCAAGCATTGTATCTACATTGTATTTCCACACAAGTATATTCATATTCATATGTTGGTATTGCAGGGAATTGTATATTTGCTATATGGAGTAGATAAAACAGGTTTATATTCATACAGGTATACATTCATGTAGGGCATGTAATACAGGCGATGCATGTGCAGTACTTTCAGAATGCAGAATAGTGTGTATGTTCTATTATATACAGAATATAGTATACAAAAATACTCCGGATATTGAAACTCTAAACTAAAACATGATGAATAAAAACAGATGAAGGGGTGTGATGAGGGGGTGTATCGCTCCCTGACAGAAACACTGCATCAGTTCCTGTCTGTGGTTGAACATTAACAGGTTTTCTATCACAGGCTGCCACTGTCAATGGAAGTGAATGTAGCTCCTGCTCTCTGCTGCATCCTGAGGCCCTGCTGAGGCAGACAGGACCTCACCACTGTCTCATCATCACAGAGCCGTTCAACAGGATTCTCTGTCTTTGTTTGTCTGGATGGAACAAGACAGGGATGACGACACGTCAGCCATAATGACCTCGTCTGTAGTTTTCTGATGAGGACAGGAACTCAGTCAGCGGCCGGCAGAGAGGAAGGCAAAGAAAGTATGGAGGTGGACGAGAAGCGTAACGCCGAGCTTTCAAGCACTTTTCATACACACGGTTGATATAGTGGAGGTTATTTCATTGTTTGTGCATGTGAAGAAATCCCATATTATCCACAGTACAGCTGACCATCTTCTAAACAATGCTGTATATTGTAGAGTAAATACAGAATTATGTGTTTGTCTTCTGAACTTCTTTTAATATTGTCATTCTGTTTCTACATGTTGTAATTCTACTAATGCTACTTCTGTCTACTCTCTGACACCTTTTAAATGTTTTTGTCATGACACATTACTCCAATGTTCCCCCTGTTATTTATTTTATTTTAAGTGAATTTAATAAAATCACAAAAGAAAAAAAACTGAGGTGCACATTTCATTGTACACAAAAAGTAAAAAAAAAAGTGAAATGATGAAAAAAAATCCCATGTAACCAATAAAGGTGCTCTTTGGAGTCAAAGGTCGCTAACATTTTCATCCAAATCAATCTAAAAGCCATTGATATGAACTTGCAATGTTAAGGACTTTTTCTTTATAATTATCCACTTAACATTATTAAAATCAAGTCAGCAAAATTAACATCATCACAGTTAATATCATTTTTCTTTCATCGTCTTATTTTCAGACCATTTCCAGGAAAACATACATTTAAAAATCACATATTTCAGGAGCTTACACCAATTTGTGTCGAATTTGTTCAGCTCCATGTGGCTAAATGGACTGTAGCATCAATACAGTCGCTAAACCTAGCTTGATATAACCATTTATTTCATGTCACCTGTCAAACCTGCTATTTACTGCATGTGATTAGTAACAGCACACAGATATATTGGGGTTTCATTAAAAGTACATGTTGCCTTGTCAGTGTCGTCTACCACCAATATAGTTTTCTCATACTGCATTATTTTACATTTCTCACTTAACTGTATATGTCTGTGTTTAATGATGTTGATTGTTATTCAAAGTTTTTTCTACTTCCATCTCATTTCTGCTCCAAACACAACATTTTAAAACTGGCCTTATCGTTTTGCTTTGCTTTCCTTTTGGAGCACCCTCATCTCTGAGTCTTTGTTTCCCAGTGATGAGGACTGTGTCGTAGACTCTGTCTCGTCACAGGAACACAGAGCTCGTCCATCTCCGGGTGTCTTTGTCCTCTGGACGGAACAAGACAGGAGCGACAACACATCAGCCTTAATGGCCATGTCTGTAGTTTTTGACTGTAGTCTACTAAACTGAGGAAGGAAGCTGCAGAGAAGAGAGGAAGTACGAAGACGTGTAATTTGATATGCATTACTGGCAAAACAAAGGGTGTGTTGAGTTTGCAGATGGTGTAAAACCAAGTGTATAACGATATACTCTGAGGTAATAGCCAGAACATTTGGAAAATAGGCCTTTCTTTGCCCGGGGCAACTGCTAACTTAGCTTCTTTAAAGTGCAAAACACCTTCAAACATCTCCAGATCTGTCCGACATAGACATTCTCTTCTGACTGATGGCAATTATTTAAATTTTATTTGTCAGGAACAATCTGATTTATTGAAAAGAAAATGCAAAACTAATAAGTCAGAGCTAGCCTACAATGCTACTTTTCATCTGTTGACAGTTATTTTAGAATGTGGGGGTGTTTCTTTAAAGGAGTAGATTTTAAGAAATACCGTACGTCTAATTTCTTTCTTTCGAGATGAAAAAGATCAATGTTAGTCTCACGTCTGTGTGGTAGCCTTACAGAGCTGGTGTCAGGATTAGCTAAGCGTAGCATAAAGACTGGAAGCAGGCCTGGCTCTAGCCAACTAGCTTGGTTGTTTGTTTCATTAAAAAAGAAATGTTAAAACAACCATTTATAGGTTTGGTCTCTGTATATGCATGCTGTTACCAAACATGACAACTTCACTGTGACAATATCACTGTGCACAGTCACTGCTCCAAGCTGTTGTTAGCCAAAAACAGTTCCACCAGTTAGCTCCACCTAAAACCACCAGATTGTCTCTTTCAGGAAGAAATCAAATAAGCATGAAACCCAAAAATGTTTATTTATTCCTTTAACAAGTGGGGCATTCAGTTTATATGGACTAAAAGTTATCTATCTTTCTTTTCAGGCTCCACAGTGAAAGACATGAATAAAGAAAAATGAACAGAAAGAAGTCTCCCAAAACAGTAATCTAGCTCAGTTTGATTGTGTTTTATCCATTAAATAAAACCTCATTGAATTGTATCTAACTATGACCCTTCTCTGTGCCTGTGTATGACTGAATATACTGTAGTTCAGAGCACTGCTGAAAAAGATTGATCCAACCCAGGGTAAAATAAAGGTTACCAAAAGCTCTGTTAATAGAGCCCTGAAATATTGATTGTTGATAAGTTATGACCAGAGTGTATTGATCCGGAAAGATATATGCCCACAGCAGTAAGACAAAGACATGCCTCAACCCTGACTGTGAATATTTTAGGAAAGAAGTAATTTATAAGTAAAGATTTTTTTTTTTTTTTAATTGCTCACCATTAAATATTCTCTTAAACTTTTCTAATAAGGAAAACAAAAACATGAATAGTTGTTTTCTGAGCATAAAGACCATAGTTTCTAATTCATGGTACGTATTTTGTAGCAATCAGTTGTGTGACGAAGGTATTGATCAAGCCTGTTCTGTGACCACAGGACATTAAGAGAACATCACACTATCCATCTGCATGTGATAATGGAGGATGACTAACAAGCAAAGACTGAGCAATTACATTGAAAGACCTTATTCAAATGAGAATGGAGGCAATCAATCCTGCTTTACATGGGATGCAGAGATCTGCTGCCAAGCTCACCAGGACAACCCCAGAAGTCAGTACATTGGCTGTTATTGAAGGATTTAAAATGAAAACCATGAAAAGTCATAAAATACCACATGAAATCCACTGTATCCACATCCATGAAGCAAGGTAGACCATGTGGAGGGATTATAAGAGGCACCAATATCCACAGAATAATAATTTTCTCATCTGCCTCCAAATCATTTACTAGGAGAAAACGTATTGTCAGGCTGGCTGGATGTGTCAAGGAGACAGATAAGTGCATTTTAATCCAATGGAATCACATCCACTTATGAGTATAGCTCCATCCATAAAGATGTCTGCTGGTAGATTAGAAGGCATTTATAAAACAGGAAGAGGGGGATGTGGACATATACTGAAAAGACAATTTTGTGAACTGCATAATGTCCACATTAGAAATTTGAAAGGCATTTAATGTAACAGGTAACCAGTCAGAGAGAGCAAACAAAAGCATGTGAGACTTAGACAGACAGGTAGGTCTGGACAGTCAGGATCAGGCAGGCAGACTACATTAAAGCAGGTGGATTGAGCCTAATTTACTCCTTCTGAGATGACAAGAGATGTAAATGACAGGTAAGCAGGAGATCTGGAGCAAAATAATATGCAAAAGGAAAAAAAACTGAAGTGGCTGTCATTGCATTTAAATGACATTATAAAGTAGGTTCACCCCCTACCTCCACCTTCCTGTGTTTGTCTTTCCACCGAGGCGTCATCCTACCTGTTCAAACCAATTTAACTGTCACACTGTCCATTACATTGAAATACCACAGTGACGTACAACCAAAATAGGTGCAGTGTGTCAAGGTTCCTGAAAGATCAAATTAACACGCACAACAACAAACATCCTTAAAATTACCATTTGTGTCACTTCCTAAAATTGATACTCAGGTTAAATACATTTTTTTTTAATTTAGCTAAATATCTATAGCACATTGAACTGCCTGACTTTCATCAAGTCAGTATCCTGAAACCTTTGGTTCTTCAACAGCACCATTCATCAGAAATAGTAATAATAAAGGTAGAGGTTGTGGTTGAAGTGGTTGGATGTGTCACAACAAAACACTGGACTTTGACATTGAGACTGCTGTTTGTTTCCTATCTTTGTTGGTTTCTTTTAACTGTGACTTCAATGTGTCTCTAACATAATTTTACCCAGATCATGATTTTCCCCTTAGACTAACCAGACCTTAACCATATCACTGTCACTGCTGGGGTTTTTTTTAACAGCGATGTGTAACACTTTTGGAGAAACTCTTCTTCCAAGACTACAATGACATTAAGCCAGAAACATTCTAAAACGCCAAAATGGGCGGTTCTCCTCCTGTTGGTCATGTATGCAGAAAAGATTAACAAGTCAACCTCCGAAAAAACAGCAAAGAAGAAATTGTACGCTGTTTCCATTTCCACAGCGACTTCCTGGCATTTAGTTTATTGTGAGCAGATTATAACAATGATAATGAGATAAAGATGGTAGATAGTTACGTTTAACTTTAAACAAGCTGGCAAAGGGAGCACCCTCATAGCCAAGTGTTACCATATAGTTCCATGACTATATGGTAACTATATGGTTCGAATCTGGCAAGGGACCTTTGTTGCATGTCATACTCATATCTCTCTCTCCCGCTATTTCGTCAGCCTCTCTTCCATCAACTGTCCAATAAAGCCCAAAAAGTAATATAACCCCCCCCCCCCCCAAAAAAAAAACTGTCAAAGTAGACAATAAAGAAAACAAAATGCACAAATTGTCATTATTGGTATTTTGTTTTGTCACTGATAGACCGATTTTTTTTTTTACAAAGCTCCGTTTTCCCCATTAACATTACTTAAAGCCAAGCTGCCGTTTCAGATTTAGAAAACCTCTGTTTCTGTAGAAGGTATAATGCCGTTTTAGTTTGGACCGAAGGTCAAAACAGAGAGAAAAAGATGCATTGATGAGTTTAACCAGCTTAATGTGGACATGATACAAGAAAAATGGTACACACATTTATACATGTGGCTGTGGCTCAGGAGGTAGAGTGGGTCGTCGACCAATCAAAGGATTGTCGGTTTGATTCCCGGCTCCTCCAGTCAACATTTCCATGTGTCCTTGGACAAGTTACTTAACCCCAGATTGCTCCCGTTGCTGTGCCAATGGTGTATGAATGTGTGTGAATGGGTGAATGTGACAATGTAGTGTAAAAGCTCTTTGAGTGGTCAAAAAGACTAGTAAAGTGCTTTATAAGTATAGTCCATTTACCATTTGTGTTTCAGAGATAAAAGGCCTCCAGCAGCCACTATATTTGGGCTGCATTTCTTTATTTTAAAAATTTTAATATAAGCATAAGCGTATTGAGGACACGCTTTTATGCCCATACATTACCTCATACTTAACATTCATGTATGTTGTAAAACCACTCCCTGTACTGACTGGAACTTGCCATTAAATGTACTACTACTACTATCAGAGAAGGTATACAAACCAGTAAATGGCTTTATGTATTGCAGTGGAAAACATGTGAATGTGACCCTGGGTGCTGGACATCACGGAGGTACAGAGAGCCCTCTACCTTTCAACTTCTCCCAGAGATCTGACTGAATTCAAAGTTTCTCTATTACTCCCTCAGTGAAATTACAGCCTAAATGTTTCTTTGGATGCATATTCAAGAATATTATTTGCGAGGAAAAGGGATGGAGATTGAATAACTACAAAACTAATAAGGGAAATGGTTCTAGGAGTTTCCGTACATTCCTTTATTCAGAAGAGAGGGAGAGATTTTGCTATTTTTGGCGCCCATCAACCTCAGATCACATCATCTGCACCATTCAATATATCAGTAAATACATCATCATCGGCTCCGAGGCCTCTCTACAGCAGAAACACAACGCACAGAAAGACTATCAGCAGAGACAGAGGGATTCTTGATGATTTTCTAATAGGGTTTATTCCTCTTTCCTGTCATTAGTCAAACGATGACAAATCCATTTGATCTCCGCTGTGTGATGTTATATGAACTTCACAGGGGAAACTCACTCCTCTCCTGTGCAGATGAGCCTGAAACCTGAACCCTCACATTCCCTTTTTTGCTTAATTGAAGCATTGAGAGGCAAATTAAACAATAGCTGGGTGTAATTAAATCCCAGCAATACCCTGTTGTGGTAGTTTAAGCCTGTAATGATGTTTTTGCTGCACTACTCTCTCCTGTTCCCCACCAATTAAAACCTGCTAAAGAGCATCAAGACAGCTGGATCGGGTTCTGTTTAATGCCGGTGTTGTGGTTTTCGAGCCGTCCTCCAGTGGCACTGAAATCCAATAAATGGTATAATCGCGGTTCCTTAATGACAAGACGCAGGTGCAGGGTGATTTATTTTTCTTGATTTGGCGTTAGATTTACACAATGCAAAAAAGTTGAAGTAGCTTAAGTGCCACAGAGACAGCCAATGATGTGATGTTAATGTGTGTAGGTTTCATGATGCATCAGTTAATTCAAGAACAATAGAAGCATTTTTTGGCTTTTACAAAATTTAATGTAAATATGTTTATATTGACTTTTGTGGACACACATGAAAAGAAAACAGCAATGTGTATATTTAAACTGAATATTCCCTGTAATAAACACAGGTTAAAGAAGAAATATGGTCATTTGAATAATTATTCCATGAAATGAAATTTGTCAGTATAGAGATCCCATTTTTCCTGACTTTTAATGGCCATTAAAAGTTATGAATATGATTGAGGTAGTAGTCGATTATAGTCATATTATCTGTTTAAAAAACAAGCTTGTGAAAGGAGTTTGAATTTTTTCTGTCTCAATTCTGATCATTTAGTCAAGCTGACTGACATCAGGATATTTCACATTGCTTCACATATAGAGTTCCTGTTGCAGGATAAATTCACCATTGCAGATTCAAACGGGTCTTTTATTCAACCAGTAAACCTATTCTGAGCTCAGCAGTAGAAAAACACTTTCATTTTCACACTTTCCTTTCCAGATATGTCAAAACAGCCCAGCATCAGCTCACACTCCCACTAGTTGATAAATGAATGAATGAAAATATGCAAGGCAGAAGTTAGCAGCTTTACAGCGAAAGTGTTTTTACGGACGACATCAGACAAGCATGGTTGGATATCATGGATAAGAGAGGAAACAATGGTTATGATATGAAAAGCAAGTGTTTAGAATCGTATTCTTTTTAGGCTGAAACACGTCCACTGAAAACCAGTTCACATAGAATGAAAGTGTGTTAGGTCGGTAGATTATTAGCGCCACATATCATATGTAAGGCAGTTTTCATTATAGATTGTTCAGAATTTTAAGTGGAATCCTCCCACACTGGAGTGACTGGCAAGAGGTAAACCACACTGACTAGATCAGGTCTGATGTGTTAGACGATATTAGACTCGACTAGGGGCAGCTGCTTCTATCAGAAGTAGAAAAAATTCCCAGACCTGTCTGAAATTATTCGACTCTGGGTTTCCCAAAGTGCTGCTTTCATGTAAAGTCTGTATCAGTCTGACCCTAGGTGTAATGTACATGTTTACTCACAAGCCAGCGAGTAGCTTGGTTAGAAAATACTATGTAAATAAGAAATCTACAACTTTCTCCTTACATGACTTTTTGTGTTGCAAGCAGCAGCTGAAAGTTTTCTACAATAGGTAAAACACTTTTTGACCTCACATCTTTCTTGTTCTATGTCAGCTTTTTAGCACTTATGTCAAGTCTCATGCTTTCATTTCTCAGGGGCCTTATCAACCAACTGAAACCCAGATATCAGTTTATTGTATAGTTTCAATCTGTCTCTCTTAAGAGTCTCATAAGTTTATCACACATAGTTTATGGGACTGTTATGACTCCAGAACTTCAATTTGAATTAATTTGATATATTGCTCATCTACCTCCAAGATAAAATGTTCCTGTTTGATGTTGAAGCCAATGTGGCGATACATTTAAATGCCACTGACAACTGCTAGATGCTCCAACTGACTTCTGTTAAAAAGTTGTTGTCTTCTCTCTAGAAATACTAAGTAAATCAACTTTATCAACTCAATCTCTAAATTCAGACCCTCTTATAAGTGTGCTGGTGGTCATTTTGGAAATGAGTGCTCTGTCACTAAGATTTGAAAACGTATAGTAGTTTTGGTGTCGGCCATTGACAGTTGGCTCACCTGCTGCTGGCCCTGGAGTTGGACTATTGTTGCCATATTTCACTAATTATAACTTGATTATAACACCTGCCCTGTTAGCACAATTTAGCTAAAGTAGCTAATGTTAGCCAAGGTGTGCAGCGCTCCATGTTCCTGGTAAACTGGCGTTAGCTTGTGTTCAAGATAGCAGGGTGTGTTTCCAAAGCGTGAAAAGCAACACCCTGCAATCCTTATTTGGAAGCTCCTGGCTCCAAATGGCTCCAAATGGAAAAGTTGGCGCTGACCATAAGGTACAACTCTAGGCATAAAAGCGGCATCAATTAAACCAATGGGTGACATCACACCTTGCTATATCCATCTTTATATACAGTCTATGTGCTTCACACTCATAAAGAAAAACACAAATAGGTCAACCAGAGCAGGATCCAGAGGTGACTGTCTGGTCCCAGTTAGGAAAACAGTTTTTGGGCAGTCAGCATTCTCATACCGAGCGTCGCATACATGGAACACGATACCGAGTGACTTATGAGATATACCAACCCTTGCCTCATTCACTAAACACTTAAAAATATGGTTCCTAAACAATCAATGCTGTACTCTTAAAAATCCTCTGTATGTGCTGTATGTATTTGTGTGCTGTATATGTGGGTTTATTTGTTGGGGTGTAATTTGGGGATGTTGCTGGTGTCAAACCAGTCTTGTGACCTTGTATACATACATACTTGAAAGTGAGTGAGTGAAAGAAATAAGTGCAATAGGGCATTGTGCAATAGACACTAGCACTTTTACACTTTTGTGTAATAGGACCATGTGCAATATAATCAACACACTGAAACGGACAATGTGCAATATCAGCCGTTTTTAATATAGCAGCACTTAGCACTTCAGCACCTAAACACTTAAGCACTTAGCACTTTATGATCCCTCAAATTCTGGTCCTGTCAAGACTAACAAGGTTTTCTGCTCATTGTTTATCTGTCTGATTACATATTATTATTATTTATTTTATTTTATTTTATTTTATTTTTACATGTTGTTGTTTTAACAACAACCTGCCCCCAGGGACTAAAGATGGAAATTAGCCACTGGCTATAATCTTGTGTATTTTTTACATGTTAATGTTTTTGCAAACTAGCTTTTTACGTGTTGCTAATGAGGAAACTTCATTAGCCTCAGAGTTTCCTGGACATATTTGGCATCTTTGGCAAGTTTGGGATCTGCAACTAAACTTCTGTGGGTATGAACAAAGCTTGACCATATATTCATGAATCTCTTCTCCTTTCTTCTCTTCTCTTCTGGCTGGGCTGGTTGTTTAACTGGTGTCTGTACAACTGAATGGCATTCAATTATGAGCGCTATTATCAGCCTGGAGGTTAGGGCCTCGTCTAATTCACTCCTACTCTGTTGTCACAACATTAAGACCCCCCCACCCACCTCCCCCACCACCCCATCCGCTCCTCCTCCGTTATCTAAACTACACACATTGGCCATCTGATAATAACGCCTGATTATGATGTCTCCAAACCCCCCCCGCCCCCCCCTCCCTCTTCCCTCCCCCTCGCAACTCATCCCCAGCTAAATGAAAGCAGGGAGTGGATGAGCTTCTCCTACGCTACTTTAACAGCATTAAAGCGTTGGGGCAGGTACGGTTTCCTATCAATTTTGTCCAGGAAGAAACACGAGACTCACCAGCATCATTAGTGAGCAGACATAATGTAATCACTCATGAACAGGGCGTGTGTGTGTGTGTGTGTGTGTGTGTGTGTGTGTGTGTGTGTGTGTGTGTGTGTGTGTGTGTGTGTGTATGTGTGTGTGTGTGTGTGCTAGGCAGGGGGTTGGTAGGACTATATTACATTCATCAGCAGCCGTGCTTATTAAAAGTGAACTTTTTAGATTTTTTTTTTTATGTGATTGCGTGTATGCATTTGTGTAACTTTGTGTGTGTGTGTGTGTGTGTGAATGATTTGCATGTTAACACTGGTAATTAAAGGTGAACTTGTTTCAGGTTTTAGGCATCAAGGGTATTGGAGGTCAGAGGTCACACATTTATCATAGCTTAGTGTCAGATAAGCAGTGTGGGTGGGATGCAGTGTATCCATTTGTAGGTCTTTGCATATGTGTGTGTGTGTGTGTGTGTGTGTGTGTGTGTGTGTGTGTGTGTGTGTGTGTGTGTGTGTGTGTGTGTGTGTGTGTGTGTGTGTGTGTGTGTGTGTGTGTGTGTGTGTGTGTGTGAGAGAGCGAGAGAGACGGAGAGAGAGACAGACAGACAGCGAGTGAGATCGCTGCAGGATGATATGAGTTATCTTTGTCTACCTTTCACAGAGGAAAAGTGTGGGAGGAGACAGGAGATGAGAGGAAAAGAAGAAGAAATATGGAGGAGAGAAGGGGAGAGGTGAAAGGAGGAGAAAAAGTAAAAGAGACGAAAAGCTAAGAAGAAGATGGAGAGAAGAGGAGAGAGGACAGACAGGATAGGAGAGGAGGGGAGATGAAAGGAAAAACAGGAGGAAACAAGCAAGAAGGGGAAAAGTTGGGGAACAGAAAAAGAAAGTTGAGAAGAAGAGAAGAAAAAGGGGGAAAGAAGAGGTGGGGTGAAGGGAGGAAAGACAAAAGATGACAGCAAGAGAGATAAGGAGAGGAGAATAAAGGAAGAGAGGAGCAAACACAAAAGTAGCATGTGTAGAAGATGGGGGAGATATGTAAAAAGAGGGAGGAAGCAAAAGAAGAGATGATAGAAGGAGAACAAGAGCAGGGGAGGAACGATGTAGAAGTGAGGAGGAAAGAAAGGACAGGGGAGAATAGTAGAATAAATTAAAGAAAAAGGAGGATGGGAGACAAACAGGAAAAGGCAGGAAGGAAAAAGTTGGGTTTGGTGTGAGAAACGGAGAGAGCTGGAGAGGAGGAGTGGAAAAAAGAGGAGAGGAGAAGAGGAGAAACGATGACATGAGAGAGGAGAAAAAGAGGAGTTGAGAGGAAAGGAAAAGAGAGGGGAAGCGGGAAGAGAGGTGGAGAGCCTCTTTATCTGTGACGCATTAGGTCATAATACATGAAACCTTCCAATGCACCATTACACTCCACAATACTCCACATTCTGCTGTGTGTGTGTGCGTGTGTGTGTGTGTGTGTGTGTGTGTACTGAAGAGGGCTGTTTGCAGTTTGCATGTTCGCGCTGCAATTTTGTACTTTGGCTTTTTTGTCCCTGTGGCTGTGCGTCACTGATGACCTCCATTAACTCCTCACTGTTTATTTGCATTAAATAGGGCAGCATGTCAGGTTTCTACTGCTCAGAGGTCAATATGAAGTTAACACACATGTGCAGGGTTGATACAGGTTATTGATCCATACAACTGACTCAGTGATTAGACATTCAGATTGTTGGTTTAATACAGTCTAGTAAAGAATGCAGACCTCCAGCTGATTCACACACACACACACACACACACACACACACCACACTCATACCTGTGTACTCTGTGGATTATATTTCCAGGGACAACATACTCCTACACACAATATTGTTGGTTCAATCGGATTTTATAACATATTATAATCACACAGGCTCCTTCACCCAAAGTGTGTGAAGCAGCGATACCGTAGGTCCTTCCTCCTTGCAGCTGTCAGACTGGACAAACCAGCACAGTAGATGTCACACACCTCCGATCTGGACAGTTTCATAAACTGCATTTTAATGTACATGACTGTGTAACATCAGTATTTTTAGTAAACTATTACTCCAGTTTAAAATCCATGCAATAACAATATCAAACTCAGGTACCTTATCATTCAACACCAATGTTACTCCTGTACATACTAATGCTATTATTATTCTACTATATTTTTTACTACTATTGTTTTTATTGCTTGTGTACTTACTTATTTATTTATTGTTCTTTATTCTTTCTATTGATGCTCTTCTTATTTTCTGCTATCCACCGCTTGATGCAATAATGTGAATTTTCCCACTGTGCGACTCATAAAGGAATATCTTATCTTATTATTCACTCATGCATGTTATCACTAACATGTCATCTGATTTGGCTACCCACAACTCTTTGACTATCTATTTCTGTGTTAAATGCTTATCATTGTATGCATGGTTTTGGTAATTGACGACTAGACATGTCTGACAGAAAACACACTGTTTTTATATACAAGTTTAATCACCGTACAAAACAGATTGCTCTGTTCCTTCCCTGATACACACACACACAATACACACACAATAATACACACAGTCTCAGTTCAGTCTCAGTTCATACTCGAGCCCATATTTGCTTCCTTCTGCTTTTCGTTTTGTTATGATGTGTCCACCTTTTCATGTCCCACACTGTGTTACCTTCTGTGTTGTTTCACCTTTTAGGTTTTGTTTCACTGATCACTATCATCGCTATCATCATCGTCATAATTTGTCTCTTATGAGTTTAGATTTATTTTCCCAGTAGAAAGCACAGGATCTGTATGCAGAAAAATAGCATGCAATTTTAGTCTTTCAATTTAACATAATTCAATGGAAGTGACATTTGTACAATTCACCACATCAGCACATCAAGAAGTAAGTGAATGATTAAGAAATGTAGGACTTTTAAACATTTAAAGCCATTTCTGAAAATGTTGAACTCTAGAACATAAAGTTGTGTATTTGTGGTAAACTATACACTGTATACAAAGGTCTTCTGTCTCATAAGTCACTGATGATATCAGCAGATAATCTACTCTGTGTCTGATGACTGACACAGAGACAGACGAGGAAGACAGAGAAAGCATTTTAATGTCAGGACAGAATCAATATGAGTAAAAATAATGGGCTGCAGTGATCAACAGTTGCCTTAAATGTTGCCCATGCGTCATGGCTTTAGTGATGGGGGATCAATGCAGCGATGGAGAGTGCGAGCGAATATTTTTAAAGCACAAACAAAGGAAGCATCCTCACAGTTTCTTGCCTCATACATAACATTAAGAAAAGGCAGTGTAAAAGAGAAAGTTACACATGTATAACGTTACACACATTCATGGAGAGTCCTTTACATTTGATAATAAGACAAATGGTTTCTAGATCTTATGAAACGTCATCGTTAAGCCTTTAATGTTTTGCTTGAGTTTGAGACGTGCGTATGAGATGGTGGTGCAGACTTTTTCCATCTGAGGAGACACTTTTTTCATCTTTAGACACTGTCTAAAGGGGCAGCCCATCTGTCAGTTTGGCTGTGATCTTTACATCCTGCGGGGGCAAAAAAAAAAACCAAAACAAACAATGCCACGTATATATGACAGGATGTCATATACCCACATCATATGGCTCTGGGCCTTGATCATGCCGGCATCTTGAGCCAATTTGTTGTATCAGTGAAGCCTATGAGGTACTTAAAATATGAGTCAAGTTCCTCTTCTCATTCACCTGGATGTGATCTAAGGAGTAAGGTGCAGTGAAGTGGATTGTCTCAAAAAAACCGATAGCACAAAGGGCTGTAACTCATTATTTTTATTAATGATCTGCTGATGATTCTCAATTAATCAATTAACTGTTTGGTTTATAAAATGTCAGAAAATGGTAAAAAAAAAACATTTTTAAAAAGCACAAGGGGACGTCCTCAAATGTATTGTTTGTAGATCCACAGTTTACTGTTATAGAGGATTAAAGAAACCAGAAATATTCATATTTGACAAGCTGGAATCAGAATTTAGATTTTTTTTGTAATCATGTAAAACAATGTATTGACTATTAAAATAGTTGGTAATTAATTTAATGGTTGGTACCTAATTGATTAATTGACTAATCATTGCAGCTCTAATTAAATCCAATTGCAACAAGACAGCATTTACACAACCTTCTGTTATTGTGTGAGGCCCCACAGACATGGAGAATAGAACATTTTGTACGGAGTTCAACTGGTGAGTTAATGAGAGCTGCAGGCCTGAGAAGGGCCCATCTCCTGTAAAATGACCCCTGGAATAGCCCTGGTCACCTGCTAGTTTTACCTTGATTTTGAAATGATTTAATTACTTTTTAAAGCACTTCGTGTATGATTTTTTTTTTTTAACCAGGAAGGGTGTTCCGGTCACCTGGAAACAGCCCCCGTAAGATAAGATAAGATAAGATAAGATAAGATAAGATAAGATAAGATAAGAAGAATGCCACAACTGACAGTACATTACAGATAAAAATACAAATTACAAAAATAAGAATAAAATATAACACTATATAAAAGAACAGGTGCAGGTATAAAAAAAGAAAGCCAAAAGAAAAAGAAAAACAGTATTTTGCTGAGGCAGCATTTAGCTAGTAGCTGTCTTCAAACAGCAGCTCTATTGTGATGTATTTATTTTTTATTTCCATGTCTGATTTATATTCCTAAATATTTACCATATACTAAAAATCTTTTCTCTCTTTAGTTTTAGGGTTTTTGAAATATTCTATATTGTACATATTGTTGTGGATGTAACAGTAACATTAAATTCTTCTTTTAGCAACAGAGTGGACTGTACCTGTGTGTAACATTATAATTAGTTAATGGTTGCCATCAGATAAGTAAAGCAGGCACTTATCTTTATTTGGGAATTGGATCTGAGTTTTTGGGTACTGAAATATGCTCACTATACAAAATGACATCTTACTTCTTAAAGGAGAGTGTAGTAATATTAATGAAGAGTGAGGAAAATCCCAAGCTCAGACCAGATGCTGTTGAACAGGTTTGCTCAGTGTCAGACACACACACTCATAGCTGGAGCCAAAGAATACACAGAGGGGATTTCCTTTCCCACCCACTGCTGCGTGTGTGTGTGTGTGTGTGCGGTTGTTTGTGTGGTTGCAGAAGTGCATGGTAAGCATCCATGTACTTCTGTGTGTCTTGAAATTGACATTTAGTTTGGTGTAGGCCTCCGGTAATGATATGGCCAGAATGAAAGGTAAACTGTGGGTGGAGAATAAATATGCATGCTTTCAAAACTAAATATGTGAATATGAGATAAAGAATGTTGCTGATTATGTCATAAAAGACATTCAGAATACAAAAATGCCACTATAAATATACCTTGTGTGGCTTATATCCACAGTCAGTTATATTATGCTGAACCAAACAGTTAAGTGAAAGGTCAGGATCTAACACATACATAAGTGGTAAAGGTAAAGGTCTATGTGTTTGTTTGTTTGGTTGGGGTTTTTTTGGCATTTGTCTGCTCCTGTATACGGGTCAATGACAATATTTTGTGTCCATGTGGTTTAGTCAGATTTAAAGGGGTTAAAATGTGAAAATAAATGATGAATAACTTGCACAGATTCTTTTTTTGTGGACCCAGCATCAAATTTGTGCTTTCAATCCATTTTTTTTAGAATATATTAGAGGATTATGGCAAACATGTTGGTCAGTCTACCACTTTGGTCCAGACCAAACTATCTCAACAACTATTGAATGACTGCCATACAATTTTGGCTCGACATTCATGGAGTGAATCCAATGACTGATCCCTGATTTTTTTATTTTGTGTCATAGGGAGGTTTTAGCAAAATATATCAACAGCAGTATTACTGTGAAATTTGGTACAGTGTGTTCAGACAGACTGTGAAACAAACTTTTGAAAAAAAGTCAATTCAAAGATGTAATATAATAAAATAATAGGTGCGAATTCACCCCAGCCCATGCAAATGGGGAGTTGAAGAGTTGAAAATGCTTCCACTTTTGCAAAACATTTGCATGTATCGCAGCGTTTTATGAATGTGCTTCATGAGGGTACAGAGAGGAAAGGGGGAACAGGAGAGAGTGTGGAGGGAAATAACCTGAAGAACCTGAGTCTCTGATGAGTTCTGAGTTCTGTCAGAGGCTCAACTGAGCACAGACACACATTCCCATTAGCCACTATGTAGTACTTTGTGTTTCAGGGTAATCGGCAAATGTTAAACCAAGACGACATAGGTAACATTGTCATTGTGAATATTTTAGCATTATGATGCCATGGAACGTCCTTTGGTTAAAATTTGTATTACTGGTGATCAAAGTTTTTTTTTTTTGTTTTTTTGAAAGATTTATTTTATTTGAAAGTACATTGCATAGAGGCCAGCAGGACACAGGGAGAGAGAGAGAGAGAGAGAGAGGGGGATGACGTGCAGCAAAGATCCCTTGCTGGAATCGAACCAGGGACACTGCCGTAACCCCTCGACTACCAAGGCGCTCCATCGAAGTGTATTTAAATCTGACTACTTTAAGGGTAGTAAATAAATAAATAAAAGATTCAGTATTTCCCCTCCAGAGTTTTATTACTGACAATGTGGAGAGGGCTTTGAAACAGCAATACAACCTTTATGTTGGGAAATATAATGGAACAGTTAACTGACATTGTAGCTTTATTTTTGTATGTGGTCAGAATTACCTTGACAGGGGATGTACTGGGGTGTGAGATGATTTTACTAACATATACCCAACGTGGTTTAAAACTCACAGGCCTTCCTTATAAAGAAGAAAAATTGTTTGTTTTTGCAGTTTTAAGTGTTTAATCACTCTGTCTCTTTAACATAGTGGTCTGGAAGGGAGTTTTGGTTCTAGTGCTGTGGTTAGTCCTGAGGAGAAACTGCCAAGAGTGCTGACTCACAAAGCTATATTTCTCTCCAGTACAATACATCCATGATATAATGTTCAAATAAACTGACAAGAACTCCCCTGACATTCATGCTTTCAATATGATGGTAAATACTTTTTTGAACTCACAAAGTCAGCTGGATATGATCGTGTTTAACCAATCAAAATGTGTCTGTGGTTTCTTGCATTAGGTCATTTTTAACACTGATCAGTCCATCTACATACTGTCATGTTGTGTCACGTGGATTCTGTTATAGAGCAGATTTGTGCTCTGAATTGGAGCGGTGTCCTGTAGCAGATTGTGTGTGTGTGTGTGTGTGTGTGTGTGTGTGTGTGAGATGATGACTGAATATGGAGGCCATCTGTTTTCATGACAGATGTCTTATTATTCTTGATTTAGTTGAATAATATCTTTACATTCATATTCCTAAACATTCATCCTCATAGAGTTGAGACAGAGAATTTGGAGATATGGATTCAATATTTCCTCTGACATAGAAACCCTCCATTTCCCCCCCCCCCCCCCCCCTCTCCCACCCCACCCTCTCTCACTTTCTCATGCTGTCTCCCTCTGTCTTTTCACTTCTTTCACTAATATGATTTATATCTAGAATTAGCATACAATCAACCTTCATAACATTATCTTTATTTCTTTCATTCATATCATTTAACTGCACAATGAGCCTGGCAGGGTTTTTTAAAAAAAGTCATTTTATCAACTGGAACAAATCAATTTATGTTGAACCACCCAGCTTCCTCAAAGAAGAAAGTGGAGGAAAAAGCATCCGTGTAATGATGCTGATGGAGGGTGGATTTGGGGGTCTAACACTAAGATTGCGGAGCGTTCTCTGGGGGTCTTTGGGAATTCTAACACTGACGTTGGGTGGGGCTCAAATGGCTTTTTGACAAACAAGGTTCAGGGTTTCGGTTCTGGGGTTCACCAAAGGTCGGAGTTGACTCAAGTTTGTTCACCTTTGACCTCCAAGTTCAGCCAATCATTAGTAACTGTCCTCTGCTTGTTAACAGCTTCAAACGCTACAAACAGCTTTCACACACAATCATGTGTCGGCTCTATCAAGCAGAAGCTCACAGGCTACCATATGGACTGCATTCATAATCGAGCAGATGATGTTTTAATCACTGCTGTAAGGAAACATTTTCTCTGCTGAAGCTGTCATGTGATGATCACAATTGTGCAACCAAGTCAGAAATGAGCTTTTTCATGGACATCTTAAAAGGACAGCAGATAGTTAATTAACAAAGTTCAACATTGTGATGATCTAATATATGCCTCACAGATCGTAGCAGTTTTTAACATTATGTTTAACCCTGATTTAAAGTCATAGGCACATAACACACACTGTCTATAACATCTGGCTGCATCACAGCTGCTCCAGATGATGTGTGCAGCTGCCTCTTTTCCCTGCTCTAGCTTTACACCTGCATCTCTGAAGTGTGTAATTCGCTTGTGACTGTATATAAATGCCTGTATTTATTAACAGCTGACTTAAAATGAGTTTCAAATGATGCATTTAATTTATTACCAGCTACAAATCTGGGCGCTGACTTGAGGGAACACTCACCACAGAGAGTCTCCTGCTCTCTGTGACCACATACACTATGTTTAAAGCAGCTGAATTCACAGCATATTAACATATGGCTCTGTTTCTGTTGGCAGGCATCAGAATGAGAAGAATTTGATCATAAATAGTACCTGTTATCTAGCAGTCACTACTAAGCTTCTGCTGCTGATAATATTAGTATTTTATGATCATTAGAGGAACAAAATGAACAAACATACAGGTTAATGACAGCACAGACACTGAAACCCTTGATTAAGGGGTTAGGGAAAGATCATGGTTACAGTGTAATAAAGTGTAGCCTCACTACACAAAGGGAACACTATGTACAGGTGTAACATTTTGAAGCAGAAGTGTTGATACTGGGTTAGAGTGACCACACACTGTAAACAGTGACTTTTTGTAATATTAAGATACTGTATAAAAACAACTTGGAAATGTTACTTCTCCTTTTCAAACACAGTTGATCTGTGTTTCTATAGGCTGACTATGCAAATTCACAGCTAAAGTAGCAGATCACACTGAAACAGGAAATGCATTCTTGAAGTCATAAGGTTTCCATTTAAGTGAATGGGAACTGGCTAGAGTGACCACAGTATGTCACGGTTAAATGGAAGTTAGGTCATCTTTAGCTTCTGTACTGTGAATTTCCCAGGAAACAGAATATGTTGGCAGTGTACAGTTAGAAGGAGGATTTCAATCACATCCTTCATATTTGATCAGAGTGACCACACCAGACCTGCGCTTATTCCAGTTGTTGTTGCTAGCTGATATCAATGGAGGCAATGGAGGACGTCCAAAACATCAGTCCTTGGACAGAGGACCAAACCAAATTCTTAATTAATCTTTGGGGAGATGGCTCCGTTCAAACGAAGATCGAGGGTTTGTTGTTGCTGTCGCAATTATATGACATCACACAATACACGCTAGATGACACGTTGCCACAGCAACCTGTCAGATTGGTCATTAATGTGGCCCAGTCTGAACAGAGCCAAATCCGATTTGGACACTTGCTAAAAACAGTGTGGACAGTCGGATCTGAGAAGGAATCAGATTTGAATCAGATTAGCCTGCAGTGTGAACGCAGCCAAAGCACCTTTGGGTGTCTGTATAGGGAAGTACGCTGTTAATAAACACTGATGTTAACTTACCTGCATCATTATTAGATGCCCAGAGCAGCTGTTCTGACTATCCATCGACTCCAATGTTAACCCACTCATGGCGATGTAAAATGATTAGAGTAGGGTGGATCAGGGTTGCCATTCTGACTTGTGTACCATATTTACATATGAATCTAATACATTATATCAAAACCATATATCATTATGAAATCCTCAAGATGTTTCCTTGTTTAATCAGAAGACTTTTTTTTTTAGGTATTGTACTCAAAGGGAAAATGACACATATACTGTATTAGTGTTCCTTGTGCCAAATGGTGTCAGAATTTGTTGATTTTCTAATGTGGGACAGTTCATGCTAAAATCTGGGACACTAGTTTTTAGGCTTATGCATCATTTAATGCTCAAATACATCATAAACATAATTTAACAATTAAGAACATTGTTTTATTCATGCCACATTTATATCCTTAACATAGATTTTGTGAAAATCCTATGTCACTGACCTTTAAGTGGACTTCAAAAGAGGTACTTCCTGTTTGACTATTTTCATGCCCCCATTTATGACATCATACCCACAAAGTCTTATGATTTCTATTACATTACACCCCTGTGTGGATTCAACACCGATCATGTTAACTTTCATATTGTAAGAAATGAGATAAATACACTTACAGTTTAGGTGTCCCACACTAGTCATTGTCCCACATTACACTACTCTGAAGAACCAAGGATGGGAGGACCTGCTGCTTTTTCTTTTAATGATACGATATCCTCAAGATTTCTCAACACAATAAAAAAAAGTTTTAAGGCCAGCTTCCTCTAGCTCCTGCAGGCTCACCTCTCTCCACTTCCAATGTTGTATGTAGATTTGCTAATGTGCGATATCAGCCCAAACAATTCTATTGTTCTCCTCTTTTTGTTACCCTAGGAGTACGGCTAGTGGTCTGTCTTCTTCTTCCTTTTATTTGAGTAGTTTAGCTTAGGTCACTTTGCTTTAAATCTCTTTTCTGTGTCATTTTGCCATTGGCCCACCTTGAAATCTCTAAAAAGGGATGCAAATTGTTGTGGCCGGTGATTCTTGGGAGCAAAAATACACTTCTCCTTATGATATTGCACTGCTAACAACAAGTGTGGTTTATGCAATGGGCATAGTTGCCTAAAATACATTTTTGTATAGGGCCCTGAGTTCAGCATGACAGGAAAGACAGGAAATCTAGTAAAAAAAAAAGACAGAGAGATATATTGGATAAAAAATATAGTTCCGCACTTCGCCGCCACCGCCGCTGTCCACCGCGAGTTTACATAGAGATTCCCGGCGTTAGGGACTGTTTTCCCCACTCAAAGTGAATGGAGAGAGGAAATGCTCCAAATGAGGTGCCAACAACAAAACCCTCTAAAGGAGGGGATCCAAAATGTGTTGCAAATACAGAAAAACCCAATGAGAAATGAGCGGGCGGTGGGGATAGACAGTGTACTGGAGCAGAGGTAACCTCAGCCGAAATGAAAGCAGAACATGATCCACAAGGTCCCAAACCAAACAGGCCAATTAACCAATTAAGTCTTCTCATTAGCTCACCTAGCTGTGTTAATGTACTTGTTGAGCAGAGAGAGAGTCAAAGCAATAACATGGTGATAGGATTACACTCAATTTCAGGAAGGCAAAAAGAGGGGGAGGCTGAGTTTGAATGAATATGTCGACCAAATTGAGGGAAGTGATCACCCTAATAATCCATTAAGTGCTATGAGTGTGTGTGTGTGTGTGTGTGTGTGTGTGTGTGTGTGTGTGTGTGTGTGTGTGTGTGTGTATGTGGATTTAATGATACCAGGAGCTGATGTTTTTTTAAATTAAATATAGGTTTTAATAGACCTACTTTTTCCACTGATGACTGTTTCTTCAGTCAGCCAGAGATCTGCAGGTGATCAATCAACCATACATACATACATACATACATACATACATACATACATACATACATACATACATATGAGAAAAGAGAAAAATAGCAAATGGGAAAGATGTGATGAGAGAGGAGATGAAGAAACACAATTTAAAGACTTCCTTTCCTCTAAACTGTCATGTGAAATAGAAAATATAATACTATAAATATAAATAGTATAGTGACCTAAATAACTGAATTAGGGTCTGAAAGAGAAAAAATAGCAACTTTTTATATCTTATTTAAAAATCCTACATTCATGTTTTACTGGATGTTTCCCTTTTTTGTCATCTCCGTCAGATTGTCCTGTCTCTGCAGACAATACAGTATGGTATTACATCACACAACAGAAACGTTTTTCTTCCAGTTTTATTTCACATTCCAACCTTATTTCTCATTTTTAATGTTCTGTGTTGCGAGTGATGACATGAAAAGTAAAACACATACACATTTGATTCTCTCCTCTCCTGTGTTGTTTGCTAATGACAAGACTCCTTACTGCTTGGATGACACGGCAGTCATTCGTCTTCCTGACATCCTCCCACACACACACACACTCACACACACACACACACACACACACACACACACACACACACACACACACACACACACGCACGCACTTAGAAGTTTGGAGCTTGACCAGAAGATGGCCAGAATGTTGTATTTCAAATTTTAGAGCACAATTGATGTCACATTTTAACAAGGCATGAAATTGTCAGAGTTAAAGTTAATGAAGATGATCAGATTCGTAATGGTATCAATGAAGTCATCAAAGTAATGGCAGTGATACACATGTTTAATAATGCCTGAATGCCAGTCTTCCATTTACTAGATTATAATTTGTATGACACTGGCTCAATGGACAGGATTGTACATGTACAATTGTGTGTGTGTGTGTGTGTGTGTGTGTGTGTGTGTGTGTGTGTGTGTGTGTGTGTGTGTGTGTGTGTGTGTGTGTACTTGCATATATGTTACCTGACTGGTCAGGATCCTAATCACCCAGGCTATTAGTGAGGGGGCCAAGCCTCATAGGGCTCCAGTGGTTTGATGTATTAATGTATCAATGTAGATTTTATGGTTCTGAATGAGATATTATACAGTAAGAAACATCCCCAATACTTGCTTTAAATAGAGCAAAGGCTATGTTGTGTTCGGAGTCATGTTAGAACAAACAATTTTGGAAGGAATGGACCAATTAGAGGTCAGATATGTGTCTGTTAATCTGTCCTACACTATAAAAAGGATCTTTTAATACAAATTCTTGTTGTTGAATTATTGTTCACAGAGTTATTGTTTGTTAAATGGAATAAGGTAATGACTTTTTTTGTTGTTGTTCTGTTTTAATGTGTTTGTAGGTCACCTGCTCAGGTGCAGTGACTGACTGTGGGTGACATGCACCGTGGAAGGAAGGGTGAAAATGTTCTGTTGTAAATTAAATTGTGCAGAACTACACAAGTAACATTGTTCAGTTTCTTTAGGTTCATCTTTGCCTCAGTTTCATTTATATTCGTGTTACAGTAATAAACACATTTTTTTCAACAACATATATTGTCCTACTCCTCTACAGCGGAGGGGAACCATCCCATATAAAACCCTCATTTACATCATGGCTGCTGTTTTGGATTGCATTGAATTGCACTAGTGCATCATCTTTAGTTACTCTGTGTATTTACTGTAATATTTTGTTCTTGGTTGATTTAGCATCACCTATGGTTACCATGGTAACATCAAGTGTGGCTCTTCATCAGACGTACCACAATCACAATACAGCAGAGGACTCTTGTATCAGTTTACAGCGCAACCAAACAAACGTGTGTTTAATGAAAAGGACAGTTAATAATCAGCTCCCAGTACCTCCCACTCCCACTAATAAGACTGAGGCTGTCCTTACTGTTTAATACCAGGAACATTGCACACTTCAGATAGTATCAGGAATTTATGTATATTGTAGATTTATATAATTACAGATTATTATAGAGAGTGTTAATTGTATATAGTATTACAATTATATTGTATTACAATTATAGCATTACAGAATCAGAATCACAATGTCTTTATTGACATTGCAAGAAGACATGCAACGAAATTGAAAAGGTGCAGTCCTCCTCTGGTGCCGTATAAAAAGAGCATAAAACATATAAACATAAAATGTGTAACATATAAACATGAAATAAATAAGGAGATAAAACAAAAACAAACACATTAGCATAAAACAACATCTGCAACATTAAAATAAAATGAATCATTCCAGTCTTATTATTATTATTGCACTTGTGTTTCAATGTATGTATGTATGTATTGCATGTGGTATTGTATTGATTGCACATTTATATTCAGTCCAACAGTCAAGCAGTATTAAGTGCGATTATGGCTCTTGCATAGAAGCTGTTTCTTTGGCTATTTGTTCTTACTTTTAATGTTCTGTAACGTCTTCCAGAGGGTAACAGTTCAAAAAGTGCATTTGCAGGATGGGTTGGATCCCTGAGGATGTACTGTGCTTTCCTGAGGCAGTGAGAACTGTAGAGGTCCTCCAGGGAAGGAAGGGGGCAGCCAGTGATCTTCTGGGCCGTTACCTTACCTTACCTTACCTTACCTTACCTTACCTTACCTTACCTTACCTTACCTTACCTTACCTTACCTTACCTTACCTTAATAAAGTTGGTTAGGAGTTGGAGATACAGTCTGGTGCCTGGCATCTCTTCATCTAACACTGTGGCTGCTGCTTTTTGTTCTAATATTTATTTATTTATGTATGATCTGCAGTCAAAAATACATCATATTTAGCGCTAACTGTGACTACAAACATTGCCTTTCATGTGGCTGCTTAACATTTAAAGCCACTCCATGTTTTACCAGATGAACAATTTTTAATGTGAAGCAACAGCATCAGGATGTTTTGTGTTTGCAGTAACTTAATACAGGCCTGACACAGTACAGAGAGAGTGAGCAGTAGACAGTTAGAATGTTATCAATAAGATAATAATTGTCTGGATTACATGCATGCATCATTTCCTGTGAAGTCAACTTAAATCCCATGAAGGTTGGACACAGCTATTACATATAAACAATACTATAGAGATACTAAGGATTGAAATGTTAAAGAAGCATCCCGTACTTTAAAATGAATGCAGTGACATACCGGGAAAAAAAGAGTTCATTTTACTGGTCTCAGAGGAACTTCTATGTTATTAGAGGTAGACAAGAGTTCAAATGTGTCAGTCTGACCCCAAAGGAAGTCATTAGACTTAATGCACATAATTCACACTTTTATTTTTACATTAATGTGGTCAAATTGACAGATACTCACCTATTTTATGTGTGCCGGTCTTTAAAAAAACTGATTTTGATTGAACCCTTGTGTTGGTTGGGGGTAAAAACATCAACAAACAACACAGAAGACATGTGAAGACACGAGGCTGATGTGAGACATTAATTATTGCTACTGTAGTGGTTAATTAATGTGATGGACAGCAACTTATAGCTAAGAGAACCTCGCTGTATGATTTATGTACTGACAGGCTAATGGGTAAACTTCAACCATATTTGAACATTACTATAGCATACACACACACACACACACACACACACACACATACACACTCACAGTGGAAATGGTTAGCTGGTCTCTACCTAGCCCTCATGTCTCAATGTGACTGCTGGTAGTAAATTAAATAGCGATTAGTTGAGGTCATTTGTTAGCCTGGCTGACACCTGACCAGCTCCTGGGAGGTGCTGGAAGATGAATGGAGCGCTCCACAAGTAGGAAGTCAACAGGTGAAGATTAACTGGCTTTAATGATGCCATTTGCTTAATGTCTTTGCCATTTTCTGTCTGTCTCTGTCTGTCTTCTCTCTTTTTTTTCTATAAACAAAGAAAGCCGTAGTGAAATGTTTGTTAAACATTCTGAGAGCTGTTAGTTTCTATATTATAGTTCAATATATGAAGTCAGTAGCTGCAGCTTTTTACACCATAATAAAAATATACATTTGGAACGTTAACTCCACTAAAAATAATCTGCTCCAGTGGTGGAATGAAACAAAGTGCATTTACTCAACTGTAGCATTTTATGCTTCTTTAAACTTCCCCCACACTACATTTCAGAGGGAAATACTGTACTTTTAACTCTAATTTATATATTATTGGTAATATTTATCTCATTACCTCGATGTTATGAGGAAAGCAGGAAAGGTATTTTTGAAATCAATTTGGATCCATTTTCATTTTACATACATTACATACATTCACTACATATCTACATATATATAGTACATATAACACTGTGTAGGGCCATTTTGAATTAGGAGTAGTTTTACTTTTGATACTTTAAGTAAAATTTGCAACTAATTCTAATGTGCTTTTACTTGTAAATGAGTATTTTATACTGTGACATTGCTTCTTTTATTCATATTAAGTAAAACATCTCAATACTTCCACCACTGACGTATTTAAAGTAGAATGTGTGATATGTTTTAGTAGTGAGTTTGATATGGATTAATGTATATGTGCTGCATGGTGTTCAAAGTCATCAATCCCATTTTTATCTCTCGTTTTTTTTTTTTTGCTCAGTGTAAAATGTAAGAAAAGTCATCATTTTGTCCTTTGCATGTGCTACAATAAGACAAACCCACAAACACTGGCACTGCTGGTGGGTGGGAAGCCAGTGTGGGATTATATCCTGGTTTGGGAGTTCACACAGCAGGAAAGGTTTTCTGTGAGGATTATATTACACACAAAAAGATGATTTGTGATTTGTTGTTTTTAATTTGTTGTACACATTATAGTCTCTACACATGTAAATGAAAGTGCCCAAGTTCTTATACACTATCCTCAAAGCTGATAAAACTATGAAGTTGGCATTAAGGAAGTGGCATTACATTTTTAATTCCAGCCAGCCCCACATGGATATGTGTCCAGATGCTGCTGGGATCCATTCATTTCACTGCTATATTAAAATTCAATTTTATATATAATACTTATACTATTTAATCCATCACAGTGAACAATGTCAGTCGTATGTGTCAAAGCTGTGGAACTGATTGTTTCCTCCATTTCTGCATGAATAACATTGAGGTTTCCATTCAGGTCTGTGTGTGTTTATTTAACCCTCACATACTGTTCATATTCTACAACCTTGCAGTATGTTCCAGCTCAATTTTGACCCAGTCTAAGAATCCCCTCAAAGCATCAATAGTTGATCTGACTGATCAATAAATGTGATTAAACCTTGATTCATGTTTCAGAGAGCAGAGAGAGTGTATTTTTTATCTCATTTTTAGAGAAGAAACGGCTCCTATCACACAATATCATGTCCTATTTTACCTAAGACATGAAAATATAACATAGTTATAATGATGGAAATGTATTTTATGTAAAGTGAAAATGAACTGTGGGGTTTATTGTAGAACCATTAGAGCCATCAGTCTTCACTGCTACATCATAAAAATACATCCTCATAACTACTATCTTATTACAACTATGAACTATTCATTTCACTACAACACATGTCAATAGATGCGACTTAAATTTGACCCAGAACAGCCTCAATGGAAAAAAACATTTGTAGCATCATAAGTACAACATTTCAAATATTTACACTTTTGTGCATTTTGGGCCACTTTAGGAAAAGTCATCAAATTTCAGAGTAAAAGCACATTGGTTGTGTTTTTACAGCTGTCAAATGACCTGAACAGTATGTAAGGGTTAAGACATGGCTGATTCCCATTCTGAACACAGCAGGATTTGTGTGAGGTATGGCTATAGAGAATAATGACTGATTTAATATATTATGTTTTTTAATATCTATAGTTGTTTGTGCATTTTCTATAGATTTGTTTTAGGAATCTCATCAGCAAGAAAAAATAAGCACTTTTAATCATTTTTGGGCATGATAAAAGAAAAAATTATATACGAGTGTGAGTAGAAACATTTGACAATGTTGCCTAGCTTCCTTGCAATCATTTGTAT